>NC_138051.1:27500-212500 GCF_964194185.1 Rhinolophus hipposideros | reverse complement strand
GGGCGAGCCTCGGACCCCACCGGAACTCCGCAGACCCTGGAGGCCTGCCCCGGGGTCCCACGGTGACTGCCCAACCCCCCAGTCTCTACATTTTTAACGGAGCCCAACCTCGGGCGCGACAGCCCGCCGGTGGAGGAGCTGTCGCTTCACACTGCGTCCGTGCGTCGGTCCCAGTCCGTGACACAGCCTGTGCGTCCCTCCTTCCTCACCCGCCCCACAACCAACCGCTGTCTCTCTGGCTTCTGTCACCACCAGGGAAGTGGCAGAGGCCCCGTGGAGCCACGGGTGGCGCGAAGGGGCCTCACTGTGAGCAAAGAGTAACCCGCTGCCCACGCCCGCGGCGTCCTGAGGAGGCGGGGAGCAGGCGGGAGGCGTGGCGCTGCTGAAGCCCAAAGGCGGGGAGAGGCTCGCCGCGGGACCGACCCAACAACCTGGCGCGCGCTCACCACGCAGGCCTGGCAACAGCTCTTGGGGCGCCGGGAGCTTGGTCCCAGCGTCTACGGCCATACCACCCTGCACGCGCCAGATCTCGTCTGATCTCAGAAGCTAAGCAGGGTCGGGCCTGGTTAGTACTTGGATGGGAGACCGCCTGGGAATACTGGGTGCTCTAGGCTTTTGCCCGCCACTCCTTTTGCGGCCGCCATGCTCCTGGACCCTCTGCAGCCGCCAACCCCACGACAGGACTTCTGGCCAGCGGGGTTGGGCGGGGTGGGCGGGGTGGTTAGTGGGAGGCTGGGGTACGGGCCGTCACGGAGACCTACAGCCTCGCAGACCCGGCCTCACGCCAGGCGCCTCAGCCCGGTTTGCCCCCACAGCCCCTTCTATAGCCTCTTTTTTCCCCGCAAGCGCAAGCGGTCAACCCGCAGACCTTCGCCGAGCCCACTACCCCGCCCCCAAAACACGAGCCCAGGGCTGCCTGCCGGCGCAGGTCTCCAAACCGCCCCGGGAGGCTTTCTCCTGCCAAGGCAGTGTGGCTCCGTGGCACCTCGGGGCCCTTGGCACAGGGGTGACCGTCCCACTGCCTGCACCCGGGCCCGGAGACAGAGGGCCTGGTTGTCCCAGGACAGCAAGCCGAGGGGATGCCCAGCCGCCCCAAATCCGGAGGCCTCCGTCTTCGCTGGCAGGCACCGCGGCCCCTCCCCCAGCGCCCTTTCTTCTCCCAGGAGAGCCCTGGAAGCTCGGTTCCCGCCGGTCGGCCGCGGCGGCCCCCGGCGCAAAGCCACAAAAAGCCTGTCCAAAGCAGCGGACGGAGGGAGCGCCACACTTGTGCGCGTGCGCGGCCCTCACCGGGGCTTCCAGGAGAGACCACCACAGGGGAAGAGCAGGCTGACAGGCAGGCACACAATCCACAGGAGTAGGGTGCCTGGGCCTGAGCCTCTCCTCCCGCGTGCGGGACCCCGGGCGAGCCTCGGAGCCTACCGGCACTCCGCAGACCCTGGAGGCCTGCCCCGGGGTCCCACGGTGACTGCCCAACCCCCCAGTCTCTACATTTTTAACGGAGCCCAGCCCCGGGCGCGACCGCCCGCCGGTGGAGGAGCTGTCGCTTCAACACTGCCTCCGTGCGTCGGTCCCAGTCCGTGACACAGCCTGTGCGTCCCTCCTTCCTCACCCGCCCCACACCCAACCGCTGTCTCTCTGGCTTCTGTCACCACCAGGGCAGTGGCAGAGGCCCCGTGGAGCCACGGGTGGCGCGAAGGGGCCTCACTGCGAGCAAAGAGTAACCCGCTGCCCACGCCCGCGGCGTCCTGATGAGGCGGGGAGCAGGCGGGAGGCGCGGCGCTGCTGAAGCCCGCTGGCGGGGAGAGGCTCGCCACCGGACCGGGCCAACAACCTGGCGTCCGCTCACCACGCAGGCCTGGCAACAGCTCTTGGGGCGCCGGGAGCTTGGTCCCAGCGTCTATGGCCATACCACCCTGCACGCGCCGGATCTCGTCTGATCTCGGAAGCTAAGCAGTGTCGGGCCTGGTCAACTTGGATGGGAGACCGCCTGGGAATACCGGGTGCTCTAGGCTTTTGCCCGCCACTCCTTTTGCGGCCGCCATGCCCCTGGACCCTCTGCAGCCGCCAACCCCGCCACAGGACCCCTGGCCAGCGGGGCTGGGCAGGGTGGGGGGGTGGTTAGTGGGAGGGTGGGGACCGGTCCTCCAAGGAGACTTACAGCCTCGCAGACCAGGCCTCACGCCAGCGCCTCGGCCCGGTCTGCCTCCCAAAGCCCCTTCTATAGCCTCTTTTTTCCCCGCAAGCGCAAGCGGTCAACCCGCAGACCTTCGCTGCGCCCACTACTTCGCCCCCAAAGCACGACCCAGGGCTGCCTGCCGGCGCAGGCATCCAAACGGCCTCGGGCGGCTTTCTCCTGCCAATGCAGTGCGGCTCCGTGGCACCTCGGGGTCCTTGGCACAGGGGTGACCGTCCCACTGCCTGCACCCGGGCCCGGAGACAGAGGGACTGGTGGTCCCAGGACAGCAAGCCGAGGGGATGCCCAGCCGCCACACCCCACCGGAGGCCTCCGTCTCCGCCGGCAGGCACCGCGGCCCCTCCCCCAGCGCACTTTCTTCTTCCAGGAGAGCCCTGGAAGCTGGGTTCCCGCCGGCTGGCCGCGGCAGCCCCCGGCGCACAGCCACAAAAAGCCCGGCCAAAGCAGCGGAGGGAGGGAGCGCCACACCTGTGCACGTGCACGGCCCTCTCCCCGGGCCTCCAGGAGAGACCACCACAGGGGAAGAGCAGGCAGGCAGGCAGGCACACAACCCACAGGAGTAGGGTGCCTAGGCTTGAGCCTCTTCTCCCGCGTGCAGGACCCGGGCGAGCTTCGGACCCCAACGGCACTCCGCAGACCCTGGAGGCCTGCCCCGGGATCCCAGGGTGAGTGCCCAACCCCCCGGGCTTTACATCCTTAAGGGAGCCCAGCCCCGGGCGCGACAGCCTGCAGGTGGAGGAGCTGTGGCTTCAACACTGCCTCCGTGAGTCGGTCCCAGTCCGTGACACAGCCTGTGCGTCCCTCCTTCCTCACCCGCCCCACACCCAACCGCTGTCTCTCTGGCTTCTGTCACCGTTAGGGAAGTGGAAGAGGCCCCGTGGAGCCACGGGTGGCGCGAAGGGGCCTCACTGCGGGCAAAGAGTAACCCGCTGCCCACGCCCGCGGCGTCCTGAGGAGGCGGGTAGTAGGCTGGAGGCGCGGCGCTGCTGAAGTCGTAGGCGGGGAGAGGCTCGCCGCCGGACCGGCCCAACAACCTGGCGCCCGCTCACCACGCAGGCCTGGCAACAGCACTTGGGGCGCCGGGAGCTTGGTCCCAGCGTCTACGGCCATACCACCCTGCACGCGCCGGATCTCGTCTGATCTCGGAAGCTAAGCAGGGTCAAGCCTGGTTAGTACTTGGATGGGAGACCGCCTGGGAATACCGGGTGCTCTAGGCTTTTGCCCGCCACTCCTTTTGCGGCCGCCATGCCCCAGGATCCTCTGCAGCCGCCAACCCTGCCACAGGACCCCTGGCCAGCGGGGCTGGGCGGGGAGGGGGGGTGGTTAGTGGGAGGTTGGGGTCCGGGCCGCCGCCGAGACCTACAGCCTCGCAGACCCGGCCTCACGCCAGGCGCCTCGGCCCGGTTTGCCCCCACAGCCCCTTCTATAGCCTCTTTTTTCCCCGCAAGCGCAAGCTGTCAACCCGCAGACCTTCGCTGAGCCCACTACCCCGCCCCCAAAACACAAGCCCAGGGCTGCCTGCCGGCGCAGGTCTCCAAACCGCCCCGGGAGGCTTTCTCCTGCCAAGGCAGTGCGGCTCCGTGGCACCTCGGGGCCCTTGGCACAGGGGTGACCGTCCCACTGCCTGCACCCGGGCCCGGAGACAGAGGGCCTGGTTGTCCCAGGACAGCAAGCCGAGGGGATGCCCAGCCGCCCCAAAACCGGAGGCCTCCGTCTTCGCTGGCAGGCACCGCGGCCCCTCCCCCAGCGCCCTTTCTTCTCCCAGGAGAGCCCTGGAAGCTCGGTTCCCGCCGGCCGGCCGCGGTGGACCCGGCACAAAGCCACAAAAAGCCTGTCCAAAGCAGCGGAGGGAGGGAGCGCCACACTTGTGCGCGTTCGCGGCCCTCCCCGGGGCCTCCAGGAGAGACCACCACAGGGGAAGAGCAGGCAGACAGGCAGGTACACAACCCACAGGAGTAGGGTGCCTGGGCCTGAGCCTCTCCTCCCGCGTGCGGGACCCCGGGCGAGCCTCGGAGCCCACCGGCACTCCGCAGACACTGGAGGCCTGCCCCGGGGTCCCACGTTGACTGCCCAACCCCCCAGTCTCTACATTTTTAACGGAGCCCAGCCCTGGGCGCGACCGCCCGCAGGTGGAGGAGCTGTGGCTTCAACACTGCCTCCGTGTGTTGGTCCCAGTCCGTGACACAGCCTGTGCGTCCCTCCTTCCTCACCCGCCCCACACCCAACCGCTGTCTCTCTGGCTTCTGTCACCGCCAGGGAAGTGGCAGAGGCCTCGTGGAGCCACGGGTGGCGCGAAGGGGCCTCACTGCGGCAAAGAGTAACCCGCTGCCCACGCGCGAGTCGTCCAGAGGAGGCGGGGAGCAGGCGGGAGGCGCGGCGCTGCTGAAGCTCGCAGGCGGGGAGAGGCTCGCCGCCGGACCGGCCCAACAACCTGGCGCCCGCTCACCACGCAGGCCTGGCAACAGCTCTTGGGGCGCCGGGAGCTTGGTCCCAGCTACGGCCATACCACCCTGCACGCGCCGGATCTCGTCTGATCTCGGAAGCTAAGCTGGGTCGGGCCTGGTTAGTACTTGGATGGGAGACCGCCTGGGAATACCGGGTGCTCTAGGCTTTTGCCCGCCACTACTTTTGCGGCCGCCATGCCCCTGGACCCTCTGCAGCCGCCAACCCCGCCACAGGACCCCTGGCCAGCGGGGCTGGGCGGGATGGGGGTGGTGGTTAGAGGCAGGTTGGGGTCCGGGCCGCCGCCGAGACCTACAGCCTCGCAGACCCGGCCTCATGCCAGGCGCCTCGGCCCGGTTTGCCCCCACAGCCCCTTCTATAGCCTCTTTTTTCCACGCAAGCGCAAGCGGTCAACCCGCAGACCTTCGCCGAGCCCACTACCCCGCCCCCAAAACACGAGCCCAGGGCTGCCTGCCGGCGCAGGTCTCCAAACCGCCCCGGGAGGCTTTCTCCTGCCAAGGCAGTGCGGCTCCGTGGCACCTCGGGGCCCTTGGCACAGGGGTGACCGTCCCACTGCCTGCACCCGGGCCCGGAGACAGAGGGCCTGGTTGTCCCAGGACAGCAAGCCGAGGGGATGCCCAGCCGCCCCAAAACCGGAGGCCTCCGTCTCCGCTGGCAGGCACCGCGGCCCCAGCCCCAGCGCCCTTTTTTCTCCCAGGAGAGCCCTGGAAGCTCGGTTCCCGCCGGCCGGCTGCGGCGGCCCCCGGCGCACAGCCACAAAAAGCCCGGCCAAAGCAGCGGAGGGAGGGAGCGCCACACCTGTGCGCGTGCGCGGCCCTCTCCCCCGGCCTCCAGGAGAGACCACCACAGGGGAAGAGCAGGCAGGCAGGCAGGCACACAAACCACAGGAGTAGGGTGCCTAGGCTTGAGCCTCTCCTCCCGCGTGCGAAACCCGGGCAAGCCTCGGAGCCCACCGGCACTCCGCAGACCCTGGACCTGCCCCGGGCTCCCACGGTGACTGCCCAACCCCCCGGTCTCTATATCCTTAACGGAGCCCAGCCCCGGGCGCGACCGCCCGCAGGTGGAGGAGCTGTCGCTTCAACACTGCCTCCGTGAGTCGGTCCCAGTCCGTGACACAGCCTGTGCGTCCCTCCTTCCTCACCAGCCCCACACCCAACCGCTGTCTCTCTGGCTTCTGTCACCGCTAGGGAAGTGGAAGAGGCCCCGTGGAGCCACGGGTGGCGCGAAGGGGCCTCACTGCGGGCAACGAGTAACCCGCTGCCCACGCCCGCGGCGTCCTGAGGAGGCGGGGAGTAGGCTGGAGGCTCGGAGCTGCTGAAGTCGTAGGCGGGGAGAGGCTCGCCGCGGGACCGGCCCAACAACCTGGCGCGCGCTCACCACGCAGGCCTGGCAACAGCTCTTGGGGCGCCGGGAGCCCGGTCCGAACGTCTACAGCCATACCACCCTGCACGCGCCGGATCTCGTCTGATCTCGGAAGCTAAGCAGTGTCGGGCCTGGTCAGTACTTGGATGGGAGACCGCCTGGGAATACCGGGTGCTCTAGGCTTTTGCCCGCCACTCCTTTTGCGGCCGCCATGCCCCTGGACCCTCTGCAGCCGCCAACCCCGCCACAGGACCCCTGGCCAGCGGGGCTGGGCGGAGTGGGGGGGGTGGTTAGAGGCAGGGTGGGTCCGGGCCGCCGCCGAGACCTACAGCCTCGCAGACCCGGCCTCACGCCAGGCGCCTCGGCTCATTCTGCCTCCACAGCCCCTTCTATAGCCTCTTTTTTCCCCGCAAGCGCAAGGGGTCAACCCGCAGACCTTCGCCGCGCCCACTACCCCGCCCCCAAAACACGAGCCCAGGTCTGCCTGCCGGCGCAGGCCTCCAAACGGCCTCGGGCGGCTTTCTCCTGCCAATGCAGTGCGGCTCCGTGGCACCTCGGGGCCCTTGGCACAGGGGTGACCGTCCCACTGCCTGCCCCCGGGCCCGGAGACAGAAGGCCTGGTTGTTTCAGGACAGCAAGCCGAGGGGATGCCCATCCGCCACACCACACCGGAGGCCTCCGTCTCCGCCGGCAGGCACCGCGGCCCTTCCCCCAGCGCCCTTTCTTCTCCCAGGAGAGCCCTGGAAGCTGGGTTCCCGCCGGATGGCCGCGGCGGTCCCCGGCGCACAGCCACAAAAAGCCCGGCCAAAGCAGCGGAGGGAGGGAGCGCCACACCTGTGCGCGTGCACGGCCCTCTCCCCGGGCCTCCAGGAGAGACCACCACAGGGGAAGAGCAGGCAGGCAGGCAGGCACACAACCCACAGGAGTAGGGTGCCTGGGCCTGAGCTTCTCCTCTCGCGTGCGGGACCCCGGGCGAGCCTCGGAGCCCACCGGCACTCCGCAGACCCTGGAGGCCTGCCCCGGGCTCCCACGGTGACTGCCCAACCCCCCGGTCTCTACATCCTTAACGGAGCCCAGCCTCTGGCGCGACCGCCCGCAGGTGGAGGAGCTGTCATTTCAACACTGCCTCCGTGCGTCGGTCCCAGTCCGTGACACAGCCTGTGCGTCCCTCCTTCCTCACCCGCCCCACACCCAACCGCTGTCTCTCTGGCTTCTGTCACCGCTAGGGAAGTGGCAGAGTCCCCGTGGAGCCAAGGGTGGCGCGAAGGGGCCTCACTGCGGCAAAGAGTAACCCTCTGCCCACGCCCGCAACGTCCTGAGGAGGCGGGGAGCAGGCGGGAGGCGCGGCGCTGCTGATGCCCGCAGGCGGGGAGAGGCTCGCCGCGGGACCGGCCCAACAACCTGGCGCGCGCTCACCACGCAGGCCTGGCAACAGCTCTTGGGGCGCCGGGAGCCCGGTCCGAGCGTCTACGCCCATACCACCCTGCACGCGCCGGATCTCGTCTGATCTCGGAAGTTAAGCAGTGTGTGGCCTGGTCAGTACTTGGATGGGAGACCGCCTGGGAATACCGGGTGCTCTAGGCTTTTGCCCGCCACTCCTTTTGCGGCCGCCATGCCCCTGGACCCTCTGCAGCCGCCAACCCCGCCACAGGACCCCTGGCCAGCGGGGCTGGGCAGGGTGGGGGGGGTGGTTAGTGGAAGGGTGGGGACCGGTCCTCCAAGGAGACTTACAGCCTCGCAGACCAGGCCTCACGCCAGCGCCTCGGCCCGGTCTGCCTCCCACAGCCCCTTCTATAGCCTCTTTTTTCCCCGCAAGCGCAAGCGGTCAACCCGCAGACCTTCGCTGCGCCCACTACTTCGCCCCCAAAGCACGACCCAGGGCTGCCTGCCGGCGCAGGCATCCAAACGGACTCGGGCGGCTTTCTCCTGCCAATGCAGTGCGGCTCCGTGGCACCTCGGGGTCCTTGGCACAGGGGTGACCGTCCCACTGCCTGCACCCGGGCCCGGAGACAGAGGGACTGGTGGTCCCAGTTCGGCAAGCCGAGTGGTCTCCCAGCCGCCCCACCCCACCAGAGGCCTTTGTCTCCACCGGCAGGCAACACGACCCCTCCCCCAGCGCTTTTCCTTCTCCCAGGAGAGCCCTGAGCGCTCGGTTCCCGCCAGCCGGCCGCGAAGGTCCCCGGCGCACAGCCACAAAACAGCTCGGCCAAAGCAGCGGAGGGAGGGAGCACCACACCTGTGCGCGTGCGCGGCCCTCTCCCCGGGCCTCCAGGAGAGACCACCACAGGGGAAGAGCAGGCAGGCAGGCAGGCACACAACCCACAGGAGTAGGGTGCCTAGGCTTCAGCCTCTCCTCCCGCGTGCGAAACCCGGGCGAGCCTCGGACCCCACCGGCACTCCGCAGACCCTGGAGGCCTGCCCCGAGGTCCCAGGGTGAGTGCCCAACCCCCCGGGCTCTACATCCTTAAGGGAGCCCAGCCCCGGGCGCGACAGCCCGCAGGTGGAGGAGCTGTGGCTTCAACACTGCCTCCCTGTGTCGGTCCCAGTCCGTGACACAGCCTGTGCGTCCCTCCTTCCTCACCCGCCCCACACCCAACCGCTGCCTCTCTGGCTTCTGTCACCGCCAGGGAAGTGGCAGAGGCCTCGTGGAGCCACGGGTGGCGCGAAGGGGCCTCACTGCGGCAAAGAGTAACCCGCTGCCCACGCCCGAGTCGTCCAGAGGAGGCGGGGAGCAGACGGGAGGCGCGGCGCTGCTGAAGCTCGCAGGCGGGGAGATGCTCGCCGCCGGACCGGCCCAACAACCTGGTGCCCGCTCACCACGCAGGCCTGGCAACAGCTCTTGGGGCGCCGGGAGCTTGGTCCCAGCGTCTACGGCCATACCACCCTGCACGCGCCGGATCTCGTCTGATCTCGGAAGCTAAGCAGGGTCGCGCCTGGTTAGTACTTGGATGGGAGACCGCCTGGGAATACCGGGTGCTCTAGGCTTTTGCCCGCCACTCCTTTTGCGGCCGCCATGCCCCTGGACCCTCTGCAGCCGCCAACCCCGCCACAGGACCCCTGGCCAGCGGGGCTGGGCGGGGTGGGGGGGGTGGTTAGAGGCAGGGTGGGTCCGGGCCGCCTCCGAGACCTACAGCCTCGCAGACCCGGCCTCACGCCAGGCGCCTCGGCTCATTCTGCCTCCACAGCCCCTTCTATAGCCTCTTTTTTCCCCGCAAGCGCAAGGGGTCAACCGCAGACCTTCGCCGCGCCCACTACCCCGCCCCCAAAACACGAGCCCAGGGCTGCCTGCCGGCGCAGGCCTCCAAAGGGCCTCTTGCGGCTTTCTCCTGCCAATGCAGTGCGGCTCCGTGGCACCTCGGGGCCCTTGGCACAGGGGTGACCGTCCCACTGCCTGCCCCCGGGCCCGGAGACAGAAGGCCTGGTTGTCCCAGGACAGCAAGCCGAGGGGATGCCCAGCCGCCACACCCCACCGGAGGCCTCCGTCTACGCCGGCAGGCACCGCGGCCCCTCCCCCAGCGCCCTTTCTTCTCCCAGGAGAGCCCTGGAAGCTGGGTTCCCGCCGGCGGGCCGTGGCGGCCCCCGGCGCACAGCCACAAAAAGCCCGGCCAAAGCAGCGGAGGGAGGGAGCGCCACACCTGTGCGCGTGCGCGGCCCTCTCCCCGGGCCTCCAGGAGAGACCACCACAGGGGAAGAGCAGGCAGGCAGGCAGGCACACAACCCACAGGAGTAGGGTGCCTGGGCCTGAGCTTCTCCTCCCGCGTGCGGGACCCCGGGCGAGCCTCGGAGCCCACCGGCACTCCGCAGACCCTGGAGGCCTGCCCCGGGCTCCCACGGTGACTGCCCAACCCCCCGGTCTCTACATCCTTAACGGAGCCCAGCCTCTGGCGCGACCGCCCGCAGGTGGAGGAGCTGTCGCTTCAACACTGCCTCCGTGCGTCGGTCCCAGTCCGTGACACAGCCTGTGCGTCCCTATTTCCTCACCCGCCCCACACCCAACCGCTGTCTCTCTGGCTTCTGTCACCGCTAGGGAAGTGGCAGAAGCCCCGTGGAGCCAAGGGTGGCGCGAAGGGGCCTCACGTGGGCAAAGAGTAACCCGCTGCCCACGCCCGCGGCGTCCTGAGGAGGCGGGGAGCAGGAGGGAGGCGCGGCGCTGCTGATGCCCGCAGGCGGGGAGAGGCTCGCCGCGGGACCGGCCCAACAACCTGGCGCGCGCTCACCACGCAGGCCTGGCAACAGCTCTTGGGGCGCCGGGAGCCCGGTCCGAGCGTCTACGGCCATACCACCCTGCACGCGCCGGATCTCGTCTGATCTCGGAAGCTAAGCAGTGTCGGGCCTGGTCAGTACTTGGATGGGAGACCGCATGGGAATACCGGGTGCTCTAGGCTTTTGCCCGCCACTCCTTTTGCGGCCGCCATGCCCCTGGACCCTCTGCAGCCGCCAACCCAGCCACTGGACCCCTGGCCAGCGGGGCTGGGCAGGGTGGGGGGGTAGTTAGTGGGAGGGTGGGGACCGGTCCTCCAAGGAGACTTACAGCCTCGCAGACCAGGCCTCACGCCAGCGCCTCGGCCCGGTCTGCCTCCCACAGCCCCTTCTATAGCCTCTTATTTCCCCGCAAGCGCAAGCGGTCAACCCGCAGACCTTCGCCGCGCCCACTACCCCGCCCCCAAAGCACGACCCCGGGCTGCCTGCCGGCGCAGGCATTTAAACGGTCTCGGGCGGCTTTCTCCTGCCAATGCAGTGCGGCTCCGTGGCACCTCGGGGTCCTTGGCACAGGGGTGACCGTCCCACTGCCTGCACCCGGGCCCGGAGACAGAGGGACTGGTGGTCCCAGTTCGGCAAGCCGAGTGGTCGCCCAGCCGCCCCACCCCACCAGAGGCCTACGTCTCCACCGGCAGACACCACGACCCCTCCCCCAGCGCTTTTCCTTCTCCCAGGAGAGCCCTGAGCGCTCGGTTCCCGCCGGCCGGCCGCGAAGGTCCCCGGCGCACAGCCACAAAACAGCCCGGCCAAAGCAGCGGAGGGAGGGAGCACCACACCTGTGCGCGTGCGCGGCCCTCTCCCCGGGCCTCCAGGAGAGACCACCACAGGGGAAGAGCAGGCAGGCAGGCAGGCACACAACCCACAGGAGTAGGGTGCCTAGGCTTGAGCTCCTTCTCCCGCGTGCGGGACCCGGGCGAGCTTCGGACCCCAACGGCACTCCGCAGACCCTGAAGGCCTGTCCCGGGGTTTCAGGGTGAGTGCCCAACCCCCCGGGCTCTACATTCTTAAGGGAGCCCAGCCCCGGGCGCGACAGCCCGCAGGTGGAGGAGCTGTGGCTTCAACACTGCCTCCGTGTGTTGGTCCCAGTCCGTGACACAGCCTGTGCGTCCCTCCTTTCTCACCCGTCCCACACTCAATCGCTGTCTCTCTGGCTTCTGTCACCGCCAGGGAAGTGGCAGAGGCCCCGTGGAGCCACGGGTGGCGCGAAGGGGCCTCACGTGGGCAAAGAGTAACCCGCTGCCCACGCCCGCGGCGTCCTGAGGAGGCGGGGAGCAGGCGGGAGGCGCGGCGCTGCTGATGCCCGCAGGCGGGGAGAGGCTCGCCGCGGGACCGGCCCAAAAACCTGGCGCGCGCTCACCACGCAGGCCTGGCAACAGCTCGTGGGGCGCCGGGAGCCCGGTCCGAGCGTCTACGGCCATACCACCCTGCACGCGCCGGATCTCGTCTGATCTCGGAAGTTAAGCAGTGTGTGGCCTGGTCAGTACTTGGATGGGAGACCGCCTGGGAATACCGGGTGCTCTAGGCTTTTGCCCGCCACTCCTTTTGCGGCCGCCATGCCCCTGGACCCTCTGCAGCCGCCAACCCCGCCACAGGACCCCTGGCCAGCGGGGCTGGGCAGGGTGGGGGGGGTGGTTAGTGGGAGGGTGGGGACCGGTCCTCCAAGGAGACTTACAGCCTCGCAGACCAGGCCTCACGCCTGCGCCTCGGCCCGGTCTGCCTCCCACAGCCCCTTCTATAGCCTCTTTTTTCCCCGCAAGCGCAAGCGGTAAACCCGCAGACCTTCGCTGCGCCCACTACTTCGACCCCAAAGCACGACCCAGGGCTGCCTGCCGGCGCAGGCATCCAAACAGCCTCGGGCGGCTTTCTCCTGCCAATGCAGTGCGGCTCCGTGGCACCTCGGGGTCCTTGGCACAGGGGTGACCGTCCCACTGCCTGCACCCGGGCCCGGAGACAGAGGGACTGGTGGTCCCAGTTCGGCAAGCCGAGTGGTCGCCCAGCCGCCCCACCCCACCAGAGGCCTACGTCTCTACCGGCAGACACCACGACCCCTCCCCCAGCGCTTTTCCTTCTCCCAGGAGAGCCCTGAGCGCTCGTTTCCCGCCGGCCGGCCGCGAAGGTCCCCGGCGCACAGCCACAAAACAGCCCGGCCAAAGCAGCGGAGGGAGGGAGCACCACACTTGTGCGCGTGCGCGGCCCTCTCCCCGGGCCTCCAGGAGAGACCACCACAGGGGAAGAGCAGGCAGGCAGGCAGGCACACAACCCACAGGAGTAGGGTGCCTAGGCTTGAGCCTCTTCTCCCGCGTACGGGACCCGGGCGAGCTTCGGACCCCAACGGCACTCCGCAGACCCTGGAGGCCTGCCCCGGGATCCCAGGGTGAGTGCCCAACCCCCCGGGCTTTACATCCTTAAGGGAGCCCAGCCCCGGGCGCGACAGCCCGCAGGTAGAGGAGCTGTGGCTTCAACACTGCCTCCGTGAGTCGGTCCCAGTCCGTGACACAGCCTGTGCGTCCCTCCTTCCTCACCCGCCCCACACCCAACCGCTGTCTCTCTGGCTTCTGTCACCGTTAGGGAAGTGGAAGAGGCCCCGTGGAGCCACGGGTGGCGCGAAGGGGCCTCACTGCGGGCAAAGAGTAACCCGCTGCCCACGCCCGCGGCGTCCTGAGGAGGCGGGGAGTAGGCTGGAGGCGCGGCGCTGCTGAAGTCGTAGGCGGGGAGAGGCTCGCCGCCGGACCGGCCCAACAACCTGGCGCGCGTTCACCACACAGGCCGGGCAACAGCTCTTGGGGCGCCGGGAGCCCGGTCCGAGCGTCTACGGCCATACCACCCTGCACGCGCCGGATCTCGTCTGATCTCGGAAGCTAAGCAGGGTCAAGCCTGGTTAGTACTTGGATGGGAGACCGCCTGGGAATACCGGGTGCTCTAGGCTTTTGCCCGCCACTCCTTTTGCGGCCGCCATGCCCCTGGACCCTCTGCAGCCGCCAACCCCGCCACAGGACCCCTGGCCAGCGGGGCTGGGCGGGGTGGGGGGGGTGGTTAGAGGCAGGGTGGGGACCGGTCCTCCAAGGAGACTTACAGCCTCGCAGACCAGGCCTCACGCCAGGCGCCTCGGCCCGGTTTGCCCCCACAGCCCCTTCTATAGCCTCTTTTTTCCCCGCAAGCGCAAGCTGTCAACCCGCAGACCTTCGCTGAGCCCACTACCCCGCCCCCAAAACACAAGCCCAGGGCTGCCTGCCGGCGCAGGTCTCCAAACCGCCCCGGGAGGCTTTCTCCTGCCAAGGCAGTGCGGCTCCGTGGCACCTCGGGGCCCTTGGCACAGGGGTGACCGTCCCACTGCCTGCACCCGGGCCCGGAGACAGAGGGCCTGGTTGTCCCAGGACAGCAAGCCGAGGGGATGCCCAGCCGCCCCAAAACCGGAGGCCTCCGTCTTCGCTGGCAGGCACCGCGGCCCCTCCCCCAGCGCCCTTTCTTCTCCCAGGAGAGCCCTGGAAGCTCGGTTCCCGCCGGCCGGCCGCGGTGGCCCCCGGCGCAAAGCCACAAAAAGCCTGTCCAAAGCAGCGGAGGGAGGGAGCGCCACACTTGTGCGCGTTCGCGGCCCTCCCCGGGGCCTCCAGGAGAGACCACCACAGGGGAAGAGCAGGCAGACAGGCAGGCACACAACCCACAGGAGTAGGGTGCCTGGGCCTGAGCCTCTCCTCCCGCGTGCGGGACCCCGGGCGAGCCTCGGAGCCCACCGGCACTCCGCAGACCCAAGAGGCCTGCCCCGGGGTCCCACGGTGACTGCCCAACCCCGCAGTCTCTACATTTTTAACGGAGCCCAGCCCCGGGCGCGACCGCCCGCCGGTGGAGGAGCTGTCGCTTCACACTGCCTCCGTGAGTCGGTCCCAGTCCGTGACACAGCCTGTGCGTCCCTCCTTCCTCACCCGCCCCACACCCAACCGCTGTCTCTCTGGCTTCTGTCACCACCAGGGAAGTGGCAGAGGCCCCGTGGTGCCACGGGTGACGCGAAGGGGCCTCACTGCGAGCAAAGAGTAACCCGCTGCCCACGCCCGCGGCGTCCTGAGGAGGCGGGGAGCAGGCGGGAGGCGCGGCGCTGCTGAAGACCACTGGTGGGGAGAGGCTCGCCACCGGACCGGCCCAACAACCTGGCGTCCGCTCACCACGCAGGCCTGGCAACAGCTCTTGGGGCGCCGGGAGCTTGGTCCCAGCGTCTACGGCCATACCACCCTGCACGCGCCGGATCTCGTCTGATCTCGGAAGCTAAGCAAGGTCGGGCCTGGTTAGTACTTGGATGGGAGACCGCCTGGGAATACCGGGTGCTCTAGGCTTTTGCCCGCCACTCCTTTTGCGGCCGCCATGCCCCAGGATCCTCTGCAGCCGCCAACCCTGCCACAGGACCCCTGGCCAGTGGGGCTGGGCGGGGAGGGGGGGTGGTTAGTGGGAGGGTGGTGTCCGGGCCGCCCCCGAATCTACAGCCTGACAGACACGGCCTCACGCCAGGCGCCTCGGCCCATTCTGCCTCCACAGCCCCTTCTATAGCCTCTTTTTTCCCCGCAAGCGCAAGCGGTCAACCCTCAGACCTTCGCCGCGCCCACTACCCCGCCCCCAAAACAAGAGCCCAGGGCTGCCTGCCGGCACAGGCCTCCAAACGGCCTCGGGCGGCTTTCTCCTGCCAATGCAGTGCGGCTCCGTGGCACCTCGGGGTCCTTGGCACAGGGGTGACCGTCCCACTGCCTGCCCCCGGGCCCGGAGACAGAGGGCCTGGTTGTCCCAGGACAGCAAGCCGAGGGGATGCCCAGCCGCCACACCCCACCGGAGGCCTCCGTCTCCGCCGGCAGGCACCGCGGCCCCTCCCCCAGAGCCCTTTCTTCTTCCAGGAGAGCCCTGGAAGCTGGGTTCCCGCCGGCTGGCCGCGGAGGTCCCCGGCGCACAGCCACAAAAAGCCCGGCCAAAGCAGCGGAGGGAGGGTGCGCCACACCTGTGCGCGTGCGCGGCCCTCTCCCCGGGCCTCCAGGAGAGACCACCACAGGGGAAGAGCAGGCAGGCAGGCAGGCACACAACCCACAGGAGTAGGGTGCCTGGGCCTGAGCTTCTCCTCCCGCGTGCGGGACCCCGGGTGAGCCTCGGAGCCCACCGGCACTCCGCAGACCCTGGAGGACTGCCCCAGGCTTCCACGGTGACTGCCCAACCCCCCGGTCTCTACATCCTTAAAGGAGCCCAGCCCCGGGCGTGACCGCTAGCAGGTGGAGGAGCTGTCACTTCAACACTGCCTCCGTGAGTCGGTCCCAGTCCGTGACACAGCCTGTGCGTCCCTCCTTCCTCACCCGCCCCACACCCAACCGCTGTCTCTCTGGCTTCTGTCACCGTTAGGGAAGTGGAAGAGGCCCCGTGGAGCCACAAGTGGCGCGAAGGGGCCTCACTGCGGGCAAAGAGTAACCCGCTGCCCACGCCCGCAACGTCCTGAGGAGGCGGGGAGCAGGCTGGAGGCGCGGCGCTGCTGATGCCCGCAGGCGGGGAGAGGCTCGCCGCGGGACCGGCCCAACAACCTGGCGCGCGCTCACCACGCAGGCCTGGCAACAGCTCTTGGGGCGCCGGGAGCCCGGTCCGAACGTCTACAGCCATACCACCCTGCACGCGCCGGATCTCGTCTGATCTCGGAAGCTAAGCAGTGTCGGGCCTGGTCAGTACTTGGATGGGAGACCGCCTGGGAATACCGGGTGCTCTAGGCTTTTGCCCGCCACTCCTTTTGCGGCCGCCATGCCCCTGGACCCTCTGCAGCCGCCAACCCAGCCAAAGGACCCCTGGCCAGCGGGGCTGGGCAGGGTGGGGGGGGGTGGTTAGTGGGAGGGTGGGGACCGGTCCTCCAAGGAGACTTACAGCCTCGCAGAACAGGCCTCACGCCAGCGCTTCGGCCCGGCCCACAGCCCCTTCTATAGCCTCTTATTTCCCCGCAAGCGCAAGCGGTTAACCCGCAGACCTTCGCCGCGCCCACTACCCCGCACCCAAAGCACGACCCAGGGCTGCCTGCCGGCGCAGGCATCCAAAGGGCCTCGGGCGGCTTTCTCCTGCCAATGCAGTGCGGCTCCGTGGCACCTCGGGGTCCTTTGCACAGGGGTGACCGTCCCACTGCCTGCACCCGGGCCCGGAGACAGAGGGACTGGTGGTCCCAGTTCGGCAAGCCGAGTGGTCGCCCAGCCGCCCCACCCCACCAGAGGCCTACGTCTCCACCGGCAGACACCACGACCCCTCCCCCAGCGCTTTTCCTTCTCCCAGGAGAGCCCTGAGCGCTCGGTTCCCGCCGGCCGGCCGCGAAGGTCCCCGGCGCACAGCCACAAAACAGGCCGGCCAAAGCAGCGGAGGGAAGGAGCACCACACCTGTGCGCGTGCGCGGCCCTCTCCCCGGGCCTCCAGGAGAGACCACCACAGGGGAAGAGCAGGCAGGCAGGCAGGCACACAACCCACAGGAGTAGGGTGCCTAGGCTTGAGCCTCTCCTCCCGCGTGCGGGACCCGGGCGAGCTTCGGACCCCAACGGCACTCCGCGAACCCTGGAGGCCTGCCCCGGGGTCCCAGGGTGAGTGCCCAACCCCCCGGGCTCTACATCCTTAAGGGAGCCCAGCCCCGGGCGCGACTGCCCGCAGGTGGAGGAGCTGTGGCTTCAACACTGCCTCCGTGTGTTGGTCCCAGTCCGTGACACAGCCTGTGCGTCCCTCCTTCCTCACCCGCCCCACACCCAACCGCTGTCTCTCTGGCTTCTGTCACCGCCAGGGAAGTGGCAGAGGCCTCGTGGAGCCACGGGTGGCGCGAAGGGGCCTCACTGCGGCAAAGAGTAACCCGCTGCCCACGCGCGAGTCGTCCAGAGGAGGCGGGGAGCAGGCGGGAGGCGCGGCGCTGCTGAAGCTCGCAGGCGGGGAGAGGCTCGCCGCCGGACCGGCCCAACAACCTGGCGCCCGCTCACCACGCAGGCCTGGCAACAGCTCTTGGGGCGCCGGGAGCTTGGTCCCAGCGTCTACGGCCATACCACCCTGCACGCGCCGGATCTCGTCTGATCTCGGAAGCTAAGCTGGGTCGGGCCTGGTTAGTACTTGGATGGGAGACCGCCTGGGAATACCGGGTGCTCTAGGCTTTTGCCCGCCACTCCTTTTGCGGCCGCCATGCCTTTGGACCCTCTGCAGCCGCCAACCCCGCCACAGGACCCCTGGCCAGCGGGGCTGGGCGGGGTGGGGGGGTGGTTAGAGGCAGGTTGGTGTCCGGGCCGCCGCCGAGACCTACAGCCTCGCAGACCCGGCCTCACGCCAGGCGCCTCGGCCCGGTTTGCCCCCACAGCCCCTTCTATAGCCACTTTTTTCCCCGCAAGCGCAAGCTGTCAACCCGCAGACCTTCGCTGAGCCCACTACCCCGCCCCCAAAACACAAGCCCAGGGCTGCCTGCCGGCGCAGGTCTCCAAACCGCCCCGGGAGGCTTTGACCTGCCAAGGCAGTGCGGCTCCGTGGCACCTCGGGGCCCTTGGCACAGGGGTGACCGTCCCACTGCCTGCACCCGCGCCCAAAGACAGAGGGCCTGGTTGTCCCAGGACAGCAAGCCGAGGGGATGCCCAGCCGCCACACCCCACCAGAGGCCTCCGTCTCCGCCGGCAGGCACCGCGGCCCCTCCCCCAGAGCCCTTTCTTCTTCCAGGAGAGCCCTGGAAGCTGGGTTCCCGCCAGCTGGCAGCGGGGGTCCCCGGCGCACAGCCACAAAAAGCCCGGCCAAAGCAGCGGAGGGAGGGAGCGCCACACCTGTGCGCATGCGCGGCCCTCTCCCCGGGCCTCCAGGAGAGACCACCACAGGGGAAGAGCAGGCAGGCAGGCAGGCACACAACCCACAGGAGTAGGGTGCCTGGGCCTGAGCTTCTTCTCCCGCGTGCGGGACCCCGGGCGAGCCTCGGAGCCCACCGGCACTCCGCAGACCCTGGAGGCCTGCCCCAGGGTCCCAGGGTGAGTGCCCAACCCCCCGGGCTCTACATCCTTAAGGGAGCCCAGCTCCGGGCGCGACAGCCCGCAGGTGGAGGATCTGTGGCTTCAACACTGCCTCCGTGTGTCGGTCCCAGTCCATGACACAGCCTGTGCGTCCCTCCTTCCTCACTTGTCCCACACCCAACCGCTGTCTCTCTGGCTTCTGTCACCGCCAGGGAAGTGGCAGAGGCCCCGTGGAGCCAAGGGTGGCGCGAAGGGGCCTCACGTGGGCAAAGAGTAACCCGCTGCCCACGCCCTCAACGTCCTGAGGAGGCGGGGAGCAGGCGGGAGGCGCGGCGCTGCTGATGCCCGCAGGCGGGGAGAGGCTCGCCGCGGGACCGGCCCAACAACCTGGCGCGCGCTCACCACGCAGGCCTGGCAACAGCTCTTGGGGCGCCGGGAGCCCGGTCCGAGCGTCTACGGCCATACCACCCTGCACGCGCCGGATCTCGTTTTATCTCGGAAGCTAAGCAGTGTCGGGCCTGGTCAGTACTTGGATGGGAGACCGCCTGGGAATACCGGGTGCTCTAGGCTTTTGCCCGCCACTCCTTTTGCGGCCGCCATGCCCCTGGACCCTCTGCAGCCGCCAACCCCGCCACAGGACCCCTGGCCAGCGGGGCTGGGCAGGGTGGGGGGGGTGGTTAGTGGGAGGGTGGGGACCGGTCCTCCAAGGAGACTTACAGCCTCGCAGACCAGGCCTCACGCCAGCGCCTCGGCCCGGTCTGCCTCCCACAGCCCTTTCTATAGCCTCTTATTTCCCCGCAAGCGCAAGCGGTCAACCCGCAGACCTTCGCCGCGCCCACTACCCCGCCCCCAAAGCACGACCCAGGGCTGCCTGCCTGCGCAGGCACCCAAACGGTCTCGGGCGGCTTTCTCCTGCCAATGCAGTGCGGCTCCGTGGCACCTCGGGGCCCTTGGCACAGGGGTGACCGTCCCACTGCCTGCACCCGAGCCCGGAGACAGAGGGACTGGTGGTCCCAGTTCGGCAAGCCGAGTGGTCTCCCAGCCGCCCCACCCCACCAGAGGCCTTTGTCTCCACCGGCAGGCACCACGACCCCTCCCCCAGCGCTTTTCCTTCTCCCAGGAGAGCCCTGAGCACTCGGTTCCCGCCGGGCGGCCGCGAAGGTCCCCGGCGCACAGCCACAAAACAGCTCGGCCAAAGCAGCGGAGGGAGGGAGCACCACACCTGTGCGCGTGCGCGGCCCTCTCCCCGGGCCTCCAGGAGAGACCACCACAGGGGAAGAGCAGGCAGGCAGGCAGGCACACAACCCACAGGAGTAGGGTGCCTGGGCCTGAGCCTCTCCTCCCGCGTGCGGGACCCCGGGCGAGCCTCGGAGCCCACCGGCACTCCGCAGACCCTGGAGGCCTGCCCTGGGCTCCCACGGTGACTGCCCAACCCCCCGGTCTCTACATCCTTAACGGAGCCCAGCCCCGGGCGCGACCGCCCGCAGGTGGAGGAGCTGTCGCTTCAACACTGCCTCCGTGCGTCGGTCCCAGTCCGTGACACAGCCTGTGCGTCCCTCCTTCCTCACCCGCCCCACACCCAACCGCTGTCTCTCTGGCTTCTGTCACCGCTAGGGAAGTGGAAGAGGCCCCGTGGAGCCACGGGTGGCGCGAAGGGGCCTCACTGCGGGCAAAGAGTAACCCGCTGCCCACGCCCGCGGCGTCCTGAGGAGGCGGGGAGTAGGCTGGAGGCACGGCGCTGCTGAAGTCGTAGGCGGGGAGAGGCTCGCCGCCGGACCGGCCCAACAACCTGGCTCGCGTTCACCACACAGGCCGGGCAACAGCTCTTGGGGCGCCGGGAGCCCGGTCCGAGCGTCTACGGCCATACCACCCTGCACGCGCCGGATCTCTACTGATCTCGGAAGCTAAGCAGGGTCGGGCCTGGTTAGTACTTGGATGGGAGACCGCCTGAAAATGCCGGGTGCTCCAGGCTTTTGCCCGCCACTCCTTTGGTGGCCGCCATGCCAATGGACCCTCTGCAGCCGCCAACCCCGCCACAGGACTTCTGGCCAGCGGGGCTGGGCGGGGAGGGGGGGGGTGGTTAGTGGGAGGGTGGGGTCCGGGCCGCCGCGGAATCTACAGCCTGACAGACAGGGCCTCACGCCAGGCTCCTCAGCCCATTCTGCATCCACAGCCCCTACTATAGCCTCTTTTTTCCCCGCAAGCGCAAGCGGTCAACCCGCAGACCTTCGCCGAGCCCACTACTCCGCCCCCAAAACACGAGCCCAGGGCTGCCTGCCGGCGCAGGTCTCCAAACCGCCCCGGGAGGCTTTCTCCTGCCAAGGCAGTGCGGCTCCGTGGCACCTCGGGGCCCTTGGCACAGGGGTGACCGTCCCACTGCCTGCACCCGGGCCCGGAGACAGAGGGCCTGGTTGTCCCAGGACAGCAAGCCGAGGGGATGCCCAGCCGCCCCAAAACCGGAGGCCTCCGTCTCCTCTGGCAGGCACCGCGGCCCCTCCCCCAGCGCCCTTTTTTCTCCCAGGAGAGCCCTGGAAGCTGGGTTTGCGCCGGCTGGCCGCGGCGGCCCCCGGCGCACAGCCACAAAAAGCCCGGCCAAAGCAGCGGAGGGAGGGAGCGCCACACCTGTGCGCGTGCGCGGGCCTCTCCCCGGGCCTCCAGGAGAGACCACCACAGGGGAAGAGCAGGCAGGCAGGCAGGCACACAACCCAAAGGAGTAGGGTGCCTGGGCCTGAGCTTCTCCTCCCGCGTGCGGGACCCCGGGCAAGCCTCGGAGCCCACCGGCACTCCGCAGACACTGGACCTGCCCCGGGCTCCCACGGTGACTGCCCAACCCCCCGGTCTCTACATCCTTCACGGAGCCCAGCCCCGGGCGCGACCGCCAGCAGGTGGAGGAGCTGTCGCTTCAACACTGCCTCCGTGAGTCGGTCCCAGTCCGTGACACAGCCTGTGCGTCCCTCCTTCCTCACCAGCCCCACACCCAACCGCTGTCTCTCTGGCTTCTGTCACCGCTAGGGAAGTGGAAGAGGCCCCGTGGAGCCACGGGTGGCGCGAAGGGGCCTCACTGCGGGCAAAGAGTAACCCGCTGCCCACGCCCGCGGCGTCCTGAGGAGGCGGGGAGTAGGCTGGAGGCGCGGAGCTGCTGAAGTCGTAGGCGGGGAGAGGATCGCCGCCGGACCGGCCCAACAACCTGGCGCGCGTTCACCACACAGGCCGGGCAACAGCTCTTGGGGCGCCGGGAGCCCGGTCCGAGCGTCTACGGCCATACCACCCTGCACGCGCCGGATCTCGTCTGATCTCGGAAGCTAAGCAGGGTCGGGCCTGGTTAGTACTTGGATGGGAGACCGCCTGGGAATAGCGGGTGCTCTAGGCTTTTGCCCGCCACTCCTTTTGCGGCCGCCATGCTCCTGGACCCTCTGCAGCCGCCAACCCCGCCACAGGACTTCTGGCCAGCGGGGTTGGGCGGGGTGGGGAAGGTGGATAGTGGGAGGCTGGGGTACGGGCCGTCACGGAGACCTACAGCCTCGCACACACGGCCTCACGCCAGACGCCTCGGCACATTCTGTTCCCACAGCCCCTTCTATAGCCTCTTTTTTCCCCCGCAAGCGCAAGCGGTCAACCCGCAGACCTTCGCCGCGCCCACTACCCCGCCCCCAAAACACGAGCCCAGGGCTGCCTGCCAGCGCAGGCCTCCAAACGGCCTCGGGCGGCTTTCTCCTGCCAATGCAGTGCGGCTCCGTGGCACCTCGGGGTCCTTGGCACAGGGGTGACCGTCCCACTGCCTGCCCCCGGGCCCGGAGACAGAGGGCCTGGTTGTCCCAGGACAGCAAGCCGAGGGGATGCCCAGCCGCCACACCCCACCGGAGGCCTCCGTCTATGCCGGCAGGCACCGCGGCCCCTCCCCCAGCGCCCTTTCTTCTCCCAGGAGAGCCCTGGAAGCTGGGTTCCCGCCGGCTGGCCGCGGCGGCCCCCGGCGCACAGCCACAAAAAGCCTGGCCAAAGCAGCGGAGGGAGGGAGCGCCACACCTGTGCGCGTGCGCGGCCCTCTCCCCGGGCCTCCAGGAGAGACCACCACAGGGGAAGAGCAGGCAGGCAGGCAGGCACACAACCCACAGGAGTAGGGTGCCTGGGCCTGAGCTTCTCCTCCCGCGTGCGGGACCCCGGGTGAGCCTCGGAGCCCACCGGCACTCCGCAGACCCTGGAGGCCTGCCCCGGGCTCCCACAGTGAATGCCCAACCCCCCGGTCTCTACATCCTTAACGGAGCCCAGCCCCGGGCGCGACCGCCCACAGGTGGAGGAGCTGTGGCTTCAACACTGCCTCCGTGAGTCGGTCCCAGTCCGTGACACAGCCTGTGCGTCCCTCCTTCCTCAACCGCCCCACACCCAACCGCTGTCTCTCTGGCTTCTGTCACCGCTAGGGAAGTGGAAGAGGCCCCGTGTAGCCACGGGTGGCGCGAAGGGGCCTCACTGCGGGCAAAGAGTAACCCGCTGCCCACGCCCGCGGCGTCCTGAGGAGGCGGGTAGTAGGCTGGAGGCGCGGCGCTGCTGAAGTCGTAGGCGGGGAGAGGCTCGCCGCCGGACCGGCCCTACAACCTGGCGCGCGTTCACCACACAGGCCGGGGAACAGCTCTTGGGGCGCCGTGAGCCAGGTCGGAGCGTCTACGGCCATACCACCCTGCACACGCCGGATCTCGTCTGATCTCGGAGCTAAGCAGGGTCGGGCCTGGTTAGTACTTGGATGGGAGACCGCCTGGGAATACCGGGTGCTCTACGCTTTTGCCCGCCACTCCTTTGGCGGCCGCCATGCTCATGGACCCTCTGCAGCCGCCAACCCCGCCACAGGACTTCTGGCCAGCGTGGCTGGGCGGGGGGGGGTGGTTAGTGGGAGGGTGGGGTCCGGGCCGCCGCGGAATCTACAGACTGATAGACACGGCCTCACGCCAGGCGTCTCGGCCCATTCTGCCTCCACAGCCCCTTCTATAGCCTCTTTTTTCCCCGCAAGCGCAAGCGGTCAACCCGCAGACCTTCGCCGCGCCCACTGCCCCGCCCCCAAAACACGAGCCCAGGGCTGCCTGCCGGCGCAGGCCTCCAAACGGCCTCGGGCGGCTTTCTCCTGCCAAGGCAGTGCGGCTCCGTGGCACCTCGGGGTCCTTGGCACAGGGGTGACCGTCCCACTGCCTGCACCCGGGCCCGGAGACAGATGGCCTTGTTGTCCCAGGACAGCAAGCCGAGGGGATGCCCAGCCGCCACACCCCACCGGAGGCCTCCGTCTCCGCCGGCAGGCACCGCGGCCCCTCCCCCAGCGCCCTTTCTTTTCCCAGGAGAGCCCTGGAAGCTGGGTTCCCGCCGGCTGGCCGCGGTGGCCCCCGTCGCACAGCCACAAAAAGCCCGGCCAAAGCAGCGGAGGGAGAGAGCGCCACACCTGTGCGCGTGCGCGGGCCTCTCCCCGGGCCTCCAGGAGAGACCACTACAGGGGAAGAGCAGGCAGGCAGGCAGGCACACAACCCACAGGAGTAGGGTGCCTGGGCCTGAGCTTCTCCTCCCGCGTGCGGGACCCCGGGCGAGCCTCGGAGCCCACCGGCACTCCGCAGACCCTGGAGGCCTGCCCCGGGGTCCCACGGTGACTGCATACCCCCCAGTCTCTACATTTTTAACGGAGCCCAGCCCCGGGCGCGACCACCCGCCGGTGGAGGAGCTGTCGCTTCACACTGCCTCCGTGCGTCGGTCCAAGTCCGTGACACAGCCTGTGCGTCCCTCCTTCATCACCCGTCCCACACCCAACCGCTGTCTCTCTGGCTTCTGTCACCACCAGGGAAGTGGCAGAGGCCCCGTGGAGCCACGGGTGGCGCGAAGGGGCCTCACTGCGAGCAAAGAGTAACCCGCTGCCAACGCCCGTACGTCCTGAGGAGGCGGGGAGCAGGCGGGAGGCGCGGCGCTGCTGAAGCCTGCAGGCGGGGAGAGGCTCGCCGCCGGACCGGCCCTACAACCTGGCGCCTGCTCACCACGCAGGTCTGGCAACAGCTCTTTGGGGACCGGGAGCTTGGTCCGAGCGTCTACGGCCATACCACCCTGCACGCGCCCGATCTCGTCTGATCTCGGAAGCTTAGCAGGGTCGGG
Organism: Rhinolophus hipposideros; assembly: GCF_964194185.1. Lineage (NCBI taxonomy): Eukaryota > Metazoa > Chordata > Mammalia > Chiroptera > Rhinolophidae > Rhinolophus > Rhinolophus hipposideros. The sequence continues at coordinate 188,155 of NC_138051.1, read as the reverse complement.
CCTGGTTAGTACTTGGATGGGAGACCGCCTGGGAATACCGGGTGCTCTAGGCTTTTGCCCGCCTCTCCTTTTGCGGCCGCCATGCCCCTGGACCCTCTGCAGCCGCCAACCCCGCCACAGGACCCCTGGCCAGCGGGGCTGGGCGGGGTGGGGGGGGTGGTTAGAGGCAGGGTGGGGTCCGGGCTGCCGCCGAGACTTACAGCCTCGCAGACCCGGCCTCACGCCAGGCGCCTCAGCCCGGTTTGCCCCCACAGCCCCTTCTATAGACTCTTTTTTCCCCGCAAGCGCAAGCGGTCAACCCGCAGACCTTCGCCGAGCCCACTACCCCGCCCCCAAAACACGAGCCCAGGGCTGCCTGCCGGCGCAGGTCTCCAAACCGCCCCGGGAGGCTTTCTCCTGCCAAGGCAGTGCGGCTCCGTGGCACCTCGGGGCCCTTGGCACAGGGGTGACCGTCCCACTGCCTGCACCCGGGCCCGGAGACAGAGGGCCTGGTTGTCCCAGGATAGCAAGCCGAGGGGATGCCCAGCCGCCCCAAAACCGGAGGCCTCCGTCTTCGCTGGCAGGCACCGCGGCCCCTCCCCCAGCGCCCTTTCTTCTCCCAGGAGAGCCCTGGAAGCTCGGTTCCCGCCGGCCGGCCGCGGCGGCCCCCGGCGCAAAGCCACAAAAAGCCTGTCCAAAGCAGCGGACAGAGGGAGCGCCACACTTGTGCGCGTGCGCGGCCCTCACCGGGGCCTCCAGGAGAGACCACCACAGGGGAAGAGCAGGCAGACAGGCAGGCACACAATCCACAGGAGTAGGGTGCCTGGGCCTGAGCCTCTCCTCCCGCGTGCGGGACCCCGGGCGAGCCTCGGAGCCCACCGGCACTCCGCAGACCCTGGAGGCCTGCCCCGGGGTCCCACGGTGACTGCCCAACCCCCCAGTCTCTACATTTTTAACGGAGCCCAGCCCCGGGCGCGACCGCCCGCCGGTGGAGGAGCTGTCGCTTCAACACTGCCTCCGTGCGTCGGTCCCAGTCCGTGACACAGCCTGTGCGTCCCTCCTTCCTCACCCGCCCCACACCCAACCGCTGTCTCTCTGGCTTCTGTCACCACCAGGGCAGTGGCAGAGGCCCCGTGGAGCCACGGGTGGCGCGAAGGGGCCTCACTGCGAGCAAAGAGTAACCCGCTGCCCACGCCCGCGGCGTCCTGATGAGGCGGGGAGCAGGCGGGAGGCGCGGCGCTGCTGAAGCCCGCTGGCGGGGAGAGGCTCGCCACGGGACCGGGCCAACAACCTGGCGTCCGCTCACCACGCAGGCCTGGCAACAGCTCTTGGGGCGCCGGGAGCTTGGTCCCAGCGTCTACGGCCATACCACCCTGCACGCGCCGGATCTCGTCTGATCTCGGAAGCTTAGCAGGGTCGGGCCTGGTTAGTACTTGGATGGGAGACCGCCTGGGAATACCGGGTGCTTTAGGCTTTTGCCCGCCTCTCCTTTTGCGGCCGCCATGCCCCTGGACCCTCTGCAGCCGCCAACCCCGCCACAGGACCCCTGGCCAGCGGGGCTGGGCGGGGTGGGGGGGGTGGTTAGAGGCAGGGTGGGGTCCGGGCTGCCGCCGAGACTTACAGCCTCGCAGACCCGGCCTCACGCCAGGCGCCTCAGCCCGGTTTGCGCCCACAGCCCCTTCTATAGCCTCTTTTTTCCCCGCAAGCGCAAGCGGTCAACCCGCAGACCTTCGCCGAGCCCACTACCCCGCCCCCAAAACACGAGCCCAGGGCTGCCTGCCGGCGCAGGTCTCCAAACCGCCCCGGGAGGCTTTCTCCTGCCAAGGCAGTGCGGCTCCGTGGCACCTCGGGGCCCTTGGCACAGGGGTGACCGTCCCACTGCCTGCACCCGGGCCCGGAGACAGAGGGCCTGGTTGTCCCAGGACAGCAAGCCGAGGGGATGCCCAGCCGCCCCAAAACCGGAGGCCTCCGTCTTCGCTGGCAGGCACCGCGGCCCCTCCCCCAGCGCCCTTTCTTCTCCCAGGAGAGCCCTGGAAGCTCGGTTCCCGCCGGCCGGCCGCGGTGGACCCGGCGCAAAGCCACAAAAAGCCTGTCCAAAGCAGCGGAGGGAGGGAGCGCCACACTTGTGCGCGTTCGCGGCCCTCCCCGGGGCCTCCAGGAGAGACCACCACAGGGGAAGAGCAGGCAGACAGGCAGGTACACAACCCACAGGAGTAGGGTGCCTGGGCCTGAGCCTCTCCTCCCGCGTGCGGGACCCCGGGCGAGCCTCGGAGCCCACCGGCACTCCGCAGACACTGGAGGCCTGCCCCGGGGTCCCACGGTGACTGCCCAACCCCCCAGTCTCTACATTTTTAACGGAGCCCAGCCCCGGGCGCGACCGCCCGCCGGTGGAGGAGCTGTCGCTTCACACTGCCTCCGTGCGTCGGTCCCAGTCCGTGACACAGCCTGTGCGTCCCTCCTTCCTCACCCGCCCCACACCCAACCGCTGTCTCTCTGGCTTCTGTCACCACCAGGGAAGTGGCAGAGGCCCCGTGGAGCCACGGGTGGCGCGAAGGGGCCTCACTGCGAGCAAAGAGTAACCCGCTGCCCACGCCCGCGGCGTCCTGAGGAGGCGGGGAGCAGGCGGGAGGCGCGGCGCTGCTGAAGACCACTGGTGGGGAGAGGCTCGCCACCGGACCGGCCCAACAACCTGGCGTCCGCTCACCACGCAGGCCTGGCAACAGCTCTTGGGGCGCCGGGAGCTTGGTCCCAGCGTCTACGGCCATACCACCCTGCACGCGCCGGATCTCGTCTGATCTCGGAAGCTAAGCAGGGTCGGGCCTGGTTAGTACTTGGATGGGAGACCGCCTGGGAATACCGGGTGCTCTAGGCTTTTGCCCGCCACTCCTTTTGCGGCCGCCATGCCCCAGGATCCTCTGCAGCCGCCAACCCTGCCACAGGACCCCTGGCCAGTGGGGCTGGGCGGGGAGGGGGGGTGGTTAGTGGGAGGGTGGGGTCCGGGCCGCCCCGGAATCTACAGCCTGACAGACACGGCCTCACGCCAGGCGCCTCGGCCCATTCTGCCTCCACAGCCCCTTCTATAGCCTCTTTTTTCCCCGCAAGCGCAAGCGGTCAACCCTCAGACCTTCGCCGCGCCCACTACCCCGCCCCCAAAACAAGAGCCCAGGGCTGCCTGCCGGCGCAGGCCTCCAAACGGCCTCGGGCGGCTTTCTCCTGCCAATGCAGTGCGCCTCCGTGGCACCTCGGGGTCCTTGGCACAGGGGTGACCGTCCCACTGCCTGCCCCCGGGCCCGGAGACAGAGGGCCTGGTTGTCCCAGGACAGCAAGCCGAGGGGATGCCCAGCCGCCACACCCCACCGGAGGCCTCCGTCTCCGCCGGCAGGCACCGCGGCCCCTCCCCCAGAGCTCTTTCTTCTTCCAGGAGAGCCCTGGAAGCTGGGTTCCCGCCGGCTGGCCGCGGCGGTCCCCGGCGCACAGCCACAAAACAGCCCGGCCAAAGCAGCGGAGGGAGGGTGCGCCACACCTGTGCGCGTGCGCGGCCCTCTCCCCGGGCCTCCAGGAGAGACCAGCACAGGGGAAGAGCAGGCAGGCAGGCAGGCACACAACCCACAGGAGTAGGGTGCCTGGGCCTGAGCTTCTCCTCCCGCGTGCGGGACCCCGGGCGAGCCTCGGAGCCCACCGGCACTCCGCAGACCCTGGAGGCCTGCCCCGGGCTTCCACGGTGACTGCCCAACCCCCCGGTCTCTACATCCTTAAAGGAGCCCAGCCCCGGGCGTGACCGCTAGCAGGTGGAGGAGCTGTCACTTCAACACTGCCTCCGTGCGTCGGTCCCAGTCCGTGACACAGCCTGTGCGTCCCTACTTCCTCACCCGCCCCACACCCAACCGCTGTCTCTCTGGCTTCTGTCACCGTTAGGGAAGTGGAAGAGGCCCCGTGGAGCCACAAGTGGCGCGAAGGGGCCTCACTGCGGGCAAAGAGTAACCCGCTGCCCACGACCGCGGCGTCCTGAGGAGGCGGGTAGTAGGCTGGAGGCTCGGCGCTGCTGAAGTCGTAGGCGGGGAGAGGCTCGCCGCCGGACCGGCCCAACAACCTGGCGCGCGTTCACCACACAGGCCTGGCAACAGCACTTGGGGCGCCGGGAGCTTGGTCCCAGCGTCTACGGCCATACCACCCTGCACGCGCCGGATCTCGTCTGATCTCGGAAGCTAAGCAGGGTCGGGCCTGGTTAGTACTTGGATGGGAGACCGCCCGGGAATACCGGGTGCTCTAGGCTTTTGCCCGCCACTCCTTTGGCGGCCGCCATGCTCATGGACCCTCTGCAGCCGCCAACCCCGCCACAGGACTTCTGGCCAGCGGGGCTGGGTGGGGAGGGGGGGTGGTTACTGGGAGGCTGGGGTACGGGCCGTCACGGAGACCTACAGCCTCACAGACACGGCCTCACGCCAGGCGCCTCGGCACATTCTGCCCCCACAGCTCCTTCTATAGCCTCTTTTTTCCCCAGCAAGCGCAAGCGGTCAACCCGCAGACCTGCGCCGCGCCCACTAACCCGCCCCGAAAGCACGAGCCCAGGGCTGCTTGCCGGCGCAGGCCTCCAAACGGCCTCGGGCGGCTTTCTCCTGCCAATGCAGTGCGGCTCCGTGGCACCTCGGGGTCCTTGGCACAGGGGTGACCGTCCGACTGCCTGTCCCCGGGCCCGGAGACAGAGGGCCTGGTTGTCCCAGGACAGCAAGCCGAGGGGATGCCCAGCCGCCCCACCCCACCGGAGACCTCCGTCTCCGCCGGCGGGCGCCGCGGCCCTTCCCCCAGCACCCTTTCTTCTCCCAGGAGAGCCCTGGAAGCTCGGTTCCCGCCGGGCGGCCGCGGCGGCCCCCGGCACACAGCCACAAAACAGCCCAGCCAAAGCAGCGGAGGGAGGGAGCGCCACACCTGTGCGCGTGCGCGGCCCTCTCCCCGGGCCTCCAGGATAGACCACCACAGGGGAAGAGCAGCCAGGCAGGCAGGCACACAACCCACAGGAGTAGGGTGCCTAGGCTTGAGCCTCTCCTCCCGCGTGCGAAACCCGGGCGAGCCTCGGACCCCAGCGGCACTCCGCAGACCCGGGAGGCCTGCCCCGGGGTCCCAAGGTGACTGCCCAACCCCCCGGTCTCTACATCCTTAACGGAGCCCAGGCCGGGGCACGACCGCCAGCAGGTGGAGGAGCTGTCGCTTCAACACTGCCTCCATGCGTCAGTCCCAGTCCGTGACACAGCCTGTGCGTCCCTCCTTCCTCACCCGCCCCAAACCCAACCGCTGTCTCTCTGGCTTCTGTCACCGCCAGGGAAGTGGCAGAGGCCCCGTGGAGCCAATGGTGGCGCGAAGGGGCCTCAGTGGGCAAAGAGTAACCCGCTGCCCACGCCCGCGGCGTCCTGAGGAGGCGGGGAGCAGGCGGGAGGCGCGGCGCTGCTGATGCCCGCAGGCGGGGAGAGGCTCGCCGCGGGACCGGCCCAACAACCTGGCGCGCGCTCACCACGCAGGCCTGGCAACAGCTCTTGGGGCGCCGGGAGCCCGGTCCGAGCGTCTACGGCCATACCACCCTGCACGCGCCGGATCTCGTCTGATCTCGGAAGCTAAGCAGTGTCGGGCCTGGTCAGTACTTGGATGGGAGACCGCCTGGGAATACCGGGTGCTCTAGGCTTTTGCCCGCCACTCCTTTGGCGGCCGCCATGCCCCTGGACCCTCTGCAGCCGCCAACCCAGCCACTGGAACCCTGGCCAGCGGGGCTGGGCAGGGTGGGGGGGGTAGTTAGTGGGAGGGTGGGGACCGGTCCTCCAAGGAGACTTACAGCCTCGCAGACCAGGCCTCACGCCAGCGCCTCGGCCCGGTCTGCCTCCCACAGCCCCTTCTATAGCCTCTTATTTCCCCGCAAGCGCAAGCGGTCAACCCGCAGACCTTCGCCGCGCCCACTACCCCGCCCCCAAAGCACGACCCAGGGCTGCCTGCCGGCGCAGGCATCCAAACGGTCTCGGGCGGCTTTCTCCTGCCAATGCAGTGCGGCTCCGTGGCACCTCGGGGTCCTTGGCACAGGGGTGACCGTCCCACTGCCTGCACCCGGGCCCGGAGACAGAGGGACTGGTGGTCCCAGTTCGGCAAGCCGAGTGGTCTCCCAGCCGCCCCACCCCACCAGAGGCCTTTGTCTCCACCGGCAGGCACCACGACCCCTCCCCCAGCGCTTTTCCTTCTCCCAGGAGAGCCCTGAGCGCTCGGTTCCCGCCAGGCGGCCGCGAAGGTCCCCGGCGCACAGCCACAAAACAGCTCGGCCAAAGCAGCGGAGGGAGGGAGCACCACACCTGTGCGCGTGCGCGGCCCTCTCCCCGGGCCTCCAGGAGAGACCACCACAGGGGAAGAGCAGGCAGGCAGGCAGGCACACAACCCACAGGAGTAGGGTGCCTAGGCTTGAGCCTCTCCTCCCGCATGCGGGACCCGGGCGAGCCTCGGACCCCACCGGCACTCCGCAGACCCTGGAGGCCTGCCCCGAGGTCCCAGGGTGAGTGCCACACCCCCCGGCTCTACATCCTTAAGGGAGCCCAGCCTTGGGCGCGACAGCCCGCAGGTGGAGGACCTGTGGCTTCAACACTGCCTCCCTGTGTCGGTCCCAGTCCGTGACACAGCCTGTGCGTCCCTCCTTCCTCACCCGCCCCACACCCAACCGCTGCCTCTCTGGCTTCTGTCACCGCCAGGGAAGTGGCAGAGGCCTCGTGGAGCCACGGGTGGCGCGAAGGGGCCTCACTGCGGCAAAGAGTAACCCGCTGCCCACGCCCGAGTCGTCCAGAGGAGGCGGGGAGCAGACGGGAGGCGCAGCGCTGCTGAAGCTCGCAGGCGGGGAGAGGCTCGCCGCAGGACCGGCCCAACAACCTGGCGCCCGCTCACCACGCAGGCCTGGCAACAGCTCTTGGGGCGCCGGGAGCTTGGTCCCAGCGTCTATGGCCATACCACCCTGCACGCGCCGGATCTCCTCTGATCTCGGAAGCTAAGCAGGGTCGCGCCTGGTTAGTACTTGGATGGGAGACCGCCTGGGAATACCGGGTGCTCTAGGCTTTTGCCCGCCACTCCTTTTGCGGCCGCCATGCCCCTGTACCCTCTGCAGCCGCCAACCCCGCCACAGGATCCCTGGCCAGCGGGCCTGGGCGGGGTGGGGGGGTGGTTAGAGGCAGGGTGGGTCCGGGCCGCCACCGAGACCTACAGCCTCGCAGACCCGGCCTCACGCCAGGCGCCTCGGCTCATTCTGCCTCCACAGCCCCTTCTATAGCCTCTTTTTTCCCCGCAAGCGCAAGGGGTCAACCCGCAGACCTTCGCCGCGCCCACTACCCCGCCCCCAAAACACGAGCCCAGGGCTGCCTGCCGGCGCAGGCCTCCAAACGACCTCTGGCGGCTTTCTCCTGCCAATGCAGTGCGGCTCCGTGGCACCTCGGGGCCCTTGGCACAGGGGTGACCGTCCCACTGCCTGCCCCCGGGCCCGGAGACAGAAGGCCTGGTTGTCCCAGGACAGCAAGCCGAGGGGATGCCCAGCCGCCACACCCCACCGGAGGCCTCCGTCTCCGCCGGCAGGCACCGCGGCCCCTCCCCCAGCGCCCTTTCTTCTCCCAGGAGAGCCCTGGAAGCTCGGTTCCCGCCGGGCGGCCGCGGCGGCCCCCGGCACACAGCCACAAAACAGCCCAGCCAAAGCAGCGGAGGGAGGGAGCGCCACACCTGTGCGCGTGCGCGGCCCTCTCCCCGGGCCTCCAGGATAGACCACCACAGGGGAAGAGCAGGCAGGCAGGCAGGCACACAACCCACAGGAGTAGGGTGCCTAGGCTTGAGCCTCTCCTCCCGCGTGCGAAACCCGGGCGAGCCTCGGACCCCAGCGGCACTCCGCAGACCCGGGAGGCCTGCCCCGGGGTCCCAAGGTGACTGCCCAACCCCCCGGTCTCTACATCCTTAACGGAGCCCAGGCCGGGGCACGACCGCCAGCAGGTGGAGGAGCTGTCGCTTCAACACTGCCTCCATGCGTCAGTCCCAGTCCGTGACACAGCCTGTGCGTCCCTCCTTCCTCACCCGCCCCAAACCCAACCGCTGTCTCTCTGGCTTCTGTCACCGCCAGGGAAGTGGCAGAGGCCCCGTGGAGCCAATGGTGGCGCGAAGGGGCCTCAGTGGGCAAAGAGTAACCCGCTGCCCACGCCCGCGGCGTCCTGAGGAGGCGGGGAGCAGGCGGGAGGCGCGGCGCTGCTGATGCCCGCAGGCGGGGAGAGGCTCGCCGCGGGACCGGCCCAACAACCTGGCGCGCGCTCACCACGCAGGCCTGGCAACAGCTCTTGGGGCGCCGGGAGCCCGGTCCGAGCGTCTACGGCCATACCACCCTGCACGCGCCGGATCTCGTCTGATCTCGGAAGCTAAGCAGTGTCGGGCCTGGTCAGTACTTGGATGGGAGACCGCCTGGGAATACCGGGTGCTCTAGGCTTTTGCCCGCCACTCCTTTGGCGGCCGCCATGCCCCTGGACCCTCTGCAGCCGCCAACCCAGCCACTGGAACCCTGGCCAGCGGGGCTGGGCAGGGTGGGGGGGGTAGTTAGTGGGAGGGTGGGGACCGGTCCTCCAAGGAGACTTACAGCCTCGCAGACCAGGCCTCACGCCAGCGCCTCGGCCCGGTCTGCCTCCCACAGCCCCTTCTATAGCCTCTTATTTCCCCGCAAGCGCAAGCGGTCAACCCGCAGACCTTCGCCGCGCCCACTACCCCGCCCCCAAAGCACGACCCAGGGCTGCCTGCCGGCGCAGGCATCCAAACGGTCTCGGGCGGCTTTCTCCTGCCAATGCAGTGCGGCTCCGTGGCACCTCGGGGTCCTTGGCACAGGGGTGACCGTCCCACTGCCTGCACCCGGGCCCGGAGACAGAGGGACTGGTGGTCCCAGTTCGGCAAGCCGAGTGGTCTCCCAGCCGCCCCACCCCACCAGAGGCCTTTGTCTCCACCGGCAGGCACCACGACCCCTCCCCCAGCGCTTTTCCTTCTCCCAGGAGAGCCCTGAGCGCTCGGTTCCCGCCAGGCGGCCGCGAAGGTCCCCGGGGCACAGCCACAAAACAGCTCGGCCAAAGCAGCGGAGGGAGGGAGCACCACACCTGTGCGCGTGCGCGGCCCTCTCCCCGGGCCTCCAGGAGAGACCACCACAGGGGAAGAGCAGGCAGGCAGGCAGGCACACAACCCACAGGAGTAGGGTGCCTAGGCTTGAGCCTCTCCTCCCGCATGCGGGACCCGGGCGAGCCTCGGACCCCACCGGCACTCCGCAGACCCTGGAGGCCTGCCCCGAGGTCCCAGGGTGAGTGCCACACCCCCCGGCTCTACATCCTTAAGGGAGCCCAGCCTTGGGCGCGACAGCCCGCAGGTGGAGGACCTGTGGCTTCAACACTGCCTCCCTGTGTCGGTCCCAGTCCGTGACACAGCCTGTGCGTCCCTCCTTCCTCACCCGCCCCACACCCAACCGCTGCCTCTCTGGCTTCTGTCACCGCCAGGGAAGTGGCAGAGGCCTCGTGGAGCCACGGGTGGCGCGAAGGGGCCTCACTGCGGCAAAGAGTAACCCGCTGCCCACGCCCGAGTCGTCCAGAGGAGGCGGGGAGCAGACGGGAGGCGCAGCGCTGCTGAAGCTCGCAGGCGGGGAGAGGCTCGCCGCAGGACCGGCCCAACAACCTGGCGCCCGCTCACCACGCAGGCCTGGCAACAGCTCTTGGGGCGCCGGGAGCTTGGTCCCAGCGTCTATGGCCATACCACCCTGCACGCGCCGGATCTCCTTTGATCTCGGAAGCTAAGCAGGGTCGCGCCTGGTTAGTACTTGGATGGGAGACCGCCTGGGAATACCGGGTGCTCTAGGCTTTTGCCCGCCACTCCTTTTGCGGCCGCCATGCCCCTGTACCCTCTGCAGCCGCCAACCCCGCCACAGGATCCCTGGCCAGCGGGCCTGGGCGGGGTGGGGGGGTGGTTAGAGGCAGGGTGGGTCCGGGCCGCCGCCGAGACCTACAGCCTCGCAGACCGGGCCTCACGCCAGGCGCCTCGGCCCATTCTGCCTCCACAGCCCCTTCTATAGCCTCTTTTTTCCCCCGCAAGCGCAAGGGGTCAACCCGCAAACCTTCGCCGCGCCCACTACCCCGCCCCCAAAACACGAGCCCAGGGCTGCCTGCCGGCGCAGGCCTCCAAACGACCTCTGGCGGCTTTCTCCTGCCAATGCAGTGCGGCTCCGTGGCACCTCGGGGCCCTTGGCACAGGGGTGACCGTCCCACTGCCTGCCCCCGGGCCCGGAGACAGAAGGCCTGGTTGTCCCAGGACAGCAAGCCGAGGGGATGCCCAGCCGCCACACCCCACCGGAGGCCTCCGTCTCCGCCGGCAGGCACCGCGGCCCCTCCCCCAGCGCCCTTTCTTCTCCCAGGAGAGCCCTGGAAGCTGGGTTCCCGCCGGCTGGCCGCGGCGGCCCCCGGCGCACAGCCACAAAAAGCCCGGCCAAAGCAGAGGAGGGAGGGAGCGCCACACCTGTGCGCGTGCGCGGCCCTCTCCCCGGGCCTCCAGGAGAGACCACCACAGGGGAAGAGCAGGCAGGCAGGCAGGCACACAACCCACAGGAGTAGGGTGCCTGGGCCTGAGCTTCTCCTCCCGCGTGCGGGACCCCGGGCGAGCCTCGGAGCCCACCGGCACTCCGCAGAACCTGGAGGCCTGCCCCGGGCTCCCACGGTGACTGCCCAACCCCCGGTCTCTACATCCATAACGGAGCCCAGCCCCTGGCGCGACCGCCCGCAGGTGGAGGAGCTGTCGCTTCAACACTGCCTCCGTGCGTCGGTCCCAGTCCGTGACACAGCCTGTGCGTCCCTCCTTCCTCACCCGCCCCACACACAACCGCTGTCTCTCTGGCTTCTGTCACCGCTAGGGAAGTGGCAGAGGCCCTGTGGAGCCAAGGGTGGCGCGAAGGGGCCTCACGTGGGCAAAGAGTAACCCGCTGCCCACGCCCGCAACGTCCTGAGGAGGCGGGGAGCAGGCGGGAGGCGCGGCGCTGCTGATGCCCGCAGGCGGGGAGAGGCTCGCCGCGGGACCGGCCCAACAACCTGGCGCGCGCTCACCACGCAGGCCTGGCAACAGCTCTTGGGGCGCCGGGAGCCCGGTCCGAGCGTCTACGGCCATACCACCCTGCACGCGCCGGATCTGGTCTGATCTCGGAAGTTAAGCAGTGTGGGGCCTGGTCAGTACTTGGATGGGAGACCGCCTGGGAATACCGGGTGCTCTAGGCTTTTGCCCGCCACTCCTTTTGCGGCCGCCATGCCCCTGGACCCTCTGCAGCCGCCAACCCCGCCACAGGACCCCTGGCCAGCGGGGCTGGGCAGGGTGGGGGGGGTGGTTAGTGGGAGGGTGGGGACCGGTCCTCCAAGGAGACTTACAGCCTCGCAGACCAGGCCTCACGCCAGCGCCTCGGCCCGGTCTGCCTCCCACAGCCCCTTCTATAGCCTCTTTTTTCCCCGCAAGCGCAAGCGGTCAACCCGCAGACCTTCGCTGCGCCCACTACTTCGCCCCCAAAGCACGACCCAGGGCTGCCTGCCGGCGCAGGCATCCAAACGGCCTCGGGCGGCTTTGTCCTGCCAATGCAGTGCGGCTCCGTGGCACCTCGGGGTCCTTGGCACAGGGGTGACCGTCCCACTGCCTGCACCCGGGCCTGGAGACAGAGGGACTGGTGGTCCCAGTTCGGCAAGCCGAGTGGTCGCCCAGCCGCCCCACCCCACCAGAGGCCTACGTCTCCACCGGCAGACACCACGACCCCTCCCCCAGCGCTTTTCCTTCTCCCAAAAGAGCCCTGAGCGCTCGGTTCCCGCCGGCCGGCCGCGAAGGTCCCCGGCGCACAGCCACAAAACAGCCCGGCCAAAGCAGCGGAGGGAGGGAGCACCACACCTGTGCGCGTGCGCGGCCCTCTCCCCGGGCCTCCAGGAGAGACCACCACAGGGGAAGAGCAGGCAGGCAGGCAGGCACACAACCCACAGGAGTAGGGTGCCTAGGCTTGAGCCTCTCCTCCCGCATGCGGGACCCGGGCGAGCCTCGGACCCCACCGGCACTCCGCAGACCGTGGAGGCCTGTCCCGAGGTCCCAGGGTGAGTGCCCAACCCCCCGGGCTCTACATCCTTAAGGGAGCCCAGCCCCAGGCGCGACAGCCCGCAGGTGGAGGAGCTGTGGCTTCAACACTGCCTCCCTGTGTCGGTCCCAGTCCGTGACACAGCCTGTGCGTCCCTCCTTCCTCACCCGCCCCACACCCAACCGCTGCCTCTCTGGCTTCTGTCACCGCCAGGGAAGTGGCAGAGGCCTCGTGGAGCCACGGGTGGCGCGAAGGGGCCTCACTGCGGCAAAGAGTAACCCGCTGCCCACGCCCGAGTCGTCCAGAGGAGGCGGGGAGCAGACGGGAGGCGCGGCGCTGCTGAAGCTCGCAGGCGGGGAGAGGCTCGCCGCCGGACCGGCCCAACAACCTGGCGCCCGCTCACCACGCAGGCCTGGCAACAGCTCTTGGGGCGCCGGGAGCTTGGTCCCAGCGTCTACGGCCATACCACCCTGCACGCGCCGGATCTCGTCTGATCTCGGAAGCTAAGCAGGGTCGCGCCTGGTTAGTACTTGGATGGAAGACCGCCTGGGAATACCGGGTGCTCTAGGCTTTTGCCCGCCACTCCTTTTGCGGCCGCCATGCCCCTGGACCCTCTGCAGCCGCCAACCCCGCCACAGGACCCCTGGCCAGCGGGGCTGGGCGGAGTGGGGGGGGTGGTTAGAGGCAGGGTGGGTCCGGGCCGCCGCCGAGACCTACAGCCTCGCAGACCCGGCCTCACGCCAGGCGCCTCGGCTCATTCTGCCTCCACAGCCCCTTCTATAGCCTCTTTTTTCCCCGCAAGCGCAAGGGGTCAACCCGCAGACCTTCGCCGCGCCCACTACCCCGCCCCCAAAACACGAGCCCAGGTCTGCCTGCCGGCGCAGGCCTCCAAACGGCCTCTGGCGGCTTTCTCCTGCCAATGCAGTGCGGCTCCGTGGCACCTCGGGGCCCTTGGCACAGGGGTGACCGTCCCACTGCCTGCCCCCGGGCCCGGAGACAGAAGGCCTGGTTGTCCCAGGACAGCAAGCCGAGGGGATGCCCATCCGCCACACCACACCGGAGGCCTCCGTCTCCGCCGGCAGGCACCGCGGCCCTTCCCCCAGCGCCCTTTCTTCTCCCAGGAGAGCCCTGGAAGCTGGGTTCCCGCCGGATGGCCGCGGCGGTCCCCGGCGCACAGCCACAAAAAGCCCGGCCAAAGCAGCGGAGGGAGGGAGCGCCACACCTGTGCGCGTGCACGGCCCTCTCCCCGGGCCTCCAGGAGAGACCACCACAGGGGAAGAGCAGGCAGGCAGGCAGGCACACAACCCACAGGAGTAGGATGCCTGGGCCTGAGCTTCTCCTCCCGCGTGCGGGACCCCGGGCGAGCCTCGGAGCCCACCGGCACTCCGCAGACCCTGGAGGCCTGCCCCGGGCTCCCACGGTGACTGCCCAACCCCCCGGTCTCTACATCCTTAACGGAGCCCAGCCTCTGGCGCGACCGCCCGCAGGTGGAGGAGCTGTCATTTCAACACTGCCTCCGTGCGTCGGTCCCAGTCCGTGACACAGCCTGTGCGTCCCTTCTTCCTCACCCGCCCCACACCCAACCGCTGTCTCTCTGGCTTCTGTCACCGCTAGGGAAGTGGCAGAGGCCCCGTGGAGCCAAGGGTGGCGCGAAGGGGACTCACGTGGGCAAAGAGTAACCCTCTGCCCACGCCCGCAACGTCCTGAGGAGGCGGGGAGCAGGCGGGAGGCGCGGCGCTGCTGATGCCCGCAGGCGGGGAGAGGCTCGCCGCGGGACCGGCCCAACAACCTGGCGCGCGCTCACCACGCAGGCCTGGCAACAGCTCTTTGGGCGCCGGGAGCCCGGTCCGAGCGTCTACGGCCATACCACCCTGCACGCGCCGGATCTCGTCTGATCTCGGAAGTTAAGCAGTGTGGGGCCTGGTCAGTACTTGGATGGGAGACCGCCTGGGAATACCGGGTGCTCTAGGCTTTTGCCCGCCACTCCTTTTGCGGCCGCCATGCCCCTGGACCCTCTGCAGCCGCCAACCCCGCCACAGGACCCCTGGCCAGCGGGGCTGGGCAGGGTGGGGGGGGTGGTTAGTGGGAGGGTGGGGACCGGTCCTCCAAGGAGACTTACAGCCTCGCAGACCAGGCCTCACGCCAGCGCCTCGGCCCGGTCTGCCTCCCACAGCCCCTTCTATATCCTCTTTTTTCCCCGCAAGCGCAAGCGGTCAACCCGCAGACCTTCGCTGCGCCCACTACTTCGCCCCCAAAGCACGACCCAGGGCTGCCTGCCGGCGCAGGCATCCAAACGGACTCGGGCGGCTTTCTCCTGCCAATGCAGTGCGGCTCCGTGGCACCTCGGGGTCCTTGGCACAGGGGTGACCGTCCCACTGCCTGCACCCGGGCCCGGAGACAGAGGGACTGGTGGTCCCAGTTCGGCAAGCCGAGTGGTCGCCCAGCCGCCCCACCCCACCAGAGGCCTACGTCTCCACCGGCAGACACCACGACCCCTCCCCCAGCGCTTTTCCTTCTCCCAGGAGAGCCCTGAGCGCTCGGTTCCCGCCAGCCGGCCGCGAAGGTCCCCGGCGCACAGCCACAAAACAGCCCGGCCAAAGCAGCGGAGGGAGGGAGCACCACACCTGTGCGCATGCGCGGCCCTCTCCCCGGGCCCCCAGGAGAGACCACCACAGGGGAAGAGCAGGCAGGCAGGCAGGCACACAACCCAAAGGAGTAGGGTGCCTGGGCCTGAGTTTCTCCTCCCGCGTGCGGGACCCCGGGCAAGCCTCGGAGCCCACCGGCACTCCGCAGACCCTGGACCTGCCCCGGGCTCCCACGGTGACTGCCCAACCCCCCGGTCTCTACATCCTTAACGGAGCCCAGCCCCGGGCGCGACCGCCCACAGGTGGAGGAGCTGTCCCTTCAACACTGCCTCCGTGAGTCGGTCCCAGTCCGTGACACAGCCTGTGCATCCCTCCTTCCTCACCAGCCCCACACCCAACCGCTGTCTCTGGCTTCTGTCACCGCTAGGGAAGTGGAAGAGGCCCCGTGGAGCCACGGGTGGCGCGAAGGGGCCTCACTGCGGGCAAAGAGTAACCCGCTGCCCACGCCCGCGGCGTCCTGAGGAGGCGGGAGTAGGCTGGAGGCGCGGAGCTGCTGAAGTCGTAGGCGGGGAGAGGCTCGCCGCCGGACCGGCCCAACAACCTGGCGCGCGTTCACCACACAGGCCGGGCAACAGCTCTTGGGGCGCCGGGAGCCCGGTCCGAGCATCTACGGCCATACCACCCTGCACGCGCCGGATCTCGTCTGATCTCGGAAGCTAAGCAGGGTCGGGCCTGGTTAGTACTTGGATGGGAGACCGCCTGGGAATAGCGGGTGCTCTAGGCATTTGCCCGCCACTCCTTTTGAGGCCGCCATGCTCCTGGACCCTCTGCAGCCGCCAACCCCGCCAGAGGACTTCTGGCCAGCGGTGTTGGGCGGGGTGGGGAAGGTGGTTAGTGGGAGGCTGGGGTACGGGCCGTCACGGAGACCTACAGCCTCGCAGACACGGCCTCACGCCAGACGCCTCGGCACATTCTGCCCCCACAGCCCCTTCTATAGCCTCTTTTTTCCCCCGCAAGCGCAAGCGGTCAACCCGCAGACCTTCGCCGCGCCCACTACCCCGCCCCGAAATCATGACCCAGAGCTGCCTTCCGGCGCAGGCCTCCAAACGGCCTCGGGCGGCTTTCTCCTGCCAATGCAGTGCGGCTCCGTGGCACCTCGAGGTCCTTGGCACAGGGGTGACCGTCCCACTGCCTGCACCCGGGCCCGGAGACAGAGGGCCTGGTTGTCTCAGGACAGCAAGCCGAGGGGATGCCCAGCCGCCACACCCCACCGGAGACCTCCGTCTTTGCCGGCAGGCACCGCGGCCCCTCCCCCAGCACCCTTTCTTCTCCCAGGAGAGCCCTGGTAGCTCCGTTCCCGCCGGGCGGCCGCGGTGGCCCCCGGCGCACAGCCACAAAACAGCCCGGCCAAAGCAGCGGAGGGAGGGAGCGCCACACCTGTGCGCGTTCGCGGCCCTCTCCCTGGGCCTCCAGGAGAGACCACCACAGGGGAAGAGCAGGCAGGCAGGCAGGCACAAAACCCACAGGAGCAGGGTGCCTGGGCCTGAGCCTCTCCTCCCGCGTGCGGGACCCCGGGCGAGCCTCGGACCCCACCGGCACTCCGCAGACCCTGGAGGCCTGTCCCAAGGTCCCAAGGTGACTGCCCAACCCCCCGGTCTCTACATCCTTGACGGAGCCCAGCCCCGGGCGCGACATCCAGCAGGTGGAGGAGCTGTCGCTTCAACACTGCCTCCACGCGTCGGTCCCAGTCCGTGACACAGCCTGTGCGTGCCTCCTTCCTCACCCGCCCCACACCCAACCGCTGTCTCTCTGGCTTCTGTCACCGCCAGGGAAGTGGCAGAGGCCCCGTGGAGCCAAGGGTGGCGCGAAGGGGCCTCACGTGGGCAAAGAGTAACCCGCTGCCCACGCCCGCGGCGTACTGAGGAGGCGGGGAGCAGGCGGGAGGCGCGGCGCTGCTGATGCCCGCAGGCGGGGAGAGGCTCGCCGCGGGACCGGCCCAACAACCTGGCGCGCGTTCACCACGCAGGCCTGGCAACAGCTCTTGGGGCGCCGGGAGCCCGGTCCGAACGTCTACAGCCATACCACCCTGCACGCGCCGGAAATCGTCTGATCTCGGAAGCTAAGCAGTGTCGGGCCTGGTCAGTACTTGGATGGGAGACCGCCTGGAAATACCGGGTGCTCTAGGCTTTTGCCCGCCACTCCTTTTGCGGCCGCCATGCCCCTGGACCCTCTGCAGCCGCCAACCCAGCCAAAGGACCCCTGGCCAGCGGGGCTGGGCAGGGTGGGGGGGGGTGGTTAGTGGGAGGGTGGGGACCGGTCCTCCAAGGAGACTTACAGCCTCGCAGACCAGGCCTCACGCCAGCGCTTCGGCCCGGCCCACAGCCCCTTCTATAGCCTCTTATTTCCCCGCAAGCGCAAGCGGTTAACCCGCATTCCTTCGCCACGCCCACTACCCCGCACCCAAAGCACGACCCAGGGCTGCCTGCCGGCGCAGGCATCCAAAGGGCCTCGGGCGGCTTTCTCCTGCCAATGCAGTGCGGCTCCGTGGCACCTCGGGGTCCTTTGCACAGGGGTGACCGTCCCACTGCCTGCACCCGGGCCCGGAGACAGAGGGACTGGTGGTCCCAGTTCGGCAAGCCGAGTGGTCGCCCAGCCGCCCCACCCCACCAGAGGCCTACGTCTCCACCGGCAGACACCACGACCCCTCCCCCAGCGCTTTTCCTTCTCCCAGGAGAGCCCTGAGCGCTCGGTTCCCGCCGGCCGGCCGCGAAGGTCCCCGGCGCACAGCCACAAAACAGGCCGGCCAAAGCAGCGGAGGGAAGGAGCACCACACCTGTGCGCGTGCGCGGCCCTCTCCCCGGGCCTCCAGGAGAGACCACCACAGGGGAAGAGCAGGCAGGCAGGCAGGCACACAACCCACAGGAGTAGGGTGCCTAGGCTTGAGCCTCTCCTCCCGCGTGCGGGACCCGGGCGAGCTTCGGACCCCAACGGCACTCCGCGAACCCTGGAGGCCTGCCCCGGGGTCCCAGGGTGAGTGCCCAACCCCCCGGGCTCTACATCCTTAAGGGAGCCCAGCCCCGGGCGCGACTGCCCGCAGGTGGAGGAGCTGTGGCTTCAACACTGCCTCCGTGTGTTGGTCCCAGTCCGTGACACAGCCTGTGCGTCCCTCCTTCCTCACCCGCCCCACACCCAACCGCTGTCTCTCTGGCTTCTGTCACCGCCAGGGAAGTGGCAGAGGCCTCGTGGAGCCACGGGTGGCGCGAAGGGGCCTCACTGCGGCAAAGAGTAACCCGCTGCCCACGCGCGAGTCGTCCAGAGGAGGCGGGGAGCAGGCGGGAGGCGCGGCGCTGCTGAAGCTCGCAGGCGGGGAGAGGCTCGCCGCCGGACCGGCCCAACAACCTGGCGCCCGCTCACCACGCAGGCCTGGCAACAGCTCTTGGGGCGCCGGGAGCTTGGTCCCAGCTACGGCCATACCACCCTGCACGCGCCGGATCTCGTCTGATCTCGGAAGCTAAGCTGGGTCGGGCCTGGTTAGTACTTGGATGGGAGACCGCCTGGGAATACCGGGTGCTCTAGGCTTTTGCCCGCCACTCCTTTTGCGGCCGCCATGCCCCTGTACCCTCTGCAGCCGCCAACCCCGCCACAGGACCCCTGGCCAGCGGGGCTGGGCGGGATGGGGGTGGTGGTTAGAGGCAGGTTGGGGTCCGGGCCGCCGCCGAGACCTACAGCCTCGCAGACCCGGCCTCATGCCAGGCGCCTCGGCCCGGTTTGCCCCCACAGCCCCTTCTATAGCCTCTTTTTTCCACGCAAGCGCAAGCGGTCAACCCGCAGACCTTCGCCGAGCCCACTACCCCGCCCCCAAAACACGAGCCCAGGGCTGCCTGCCGGCGCAGGTCTCCAAACCGCCCCGGGAGGCTTTCTCCTGCCAAGGCAGTGCGGCTCCGTGGCACCTCGGGGCCCTTGGCACAGGGGTGACCGTCCCACTGCCTGCACCCGGGCCCGGAGACAGAGGGCCTGGTTGTCCCAGGACAGCAAGCCGAGGGGATGCCCAGCCGCCCCAAAACCGGAGGCCTCCGTCTCCGCTGGCAGGCACCGCGGCCCCAGCCCCAGCGCCCTTTTTTCTCCCAGGAGAGCCCTGGAAGCTCGGTTCCCGCCGGCCGGCCGCGGCGGCCCCCGGCGCACAGCCACAAAAAGCCCGGCCAAAGCAGCGGAGGGAGGGAGCGCCACACCTGTGCGCGTGCACGGCCCTCTCCCCGGGCCTCCAGGAGAGACCACCACAGGGGAAGAGCAGGCAGGCAGGCAGGCACACAACCCACAGGAGTAGGGTGCCTGGGCCTGAGCTTCTCCTCCCGCGTGCGGGACCCCGGGCGAGCCTCGGAGCCCACCGGCACTCCGCAGACCCTGGATGCCTGCCCCGGGCTCCCACGGTGACTGCCCAACCCCCCGGTCTCTACATCCTTAACGGAGCCCAGCCTCTGGCGCGACCGCCCGCAGGTGGAGGAGCTGTCACTTCAACACTGCCTCCGTGCGTCGGTCCCAGTCCGTGACACAGCCTGTGCGTCCCTCCTTCCTCACCCGCCCCACACCCAACCGCTGTCTCTCTGGCTTCTGTCACCGCTAGGGAAGTGGCAGAGGCCCCGTGGAGCCAAGGGTGGCGCGAAGGGGCCTCACGTGGGCAAAGAGTAACCCTCTGCCCACGCCCGCAACGTCCTGAGGAGGCGGGGAGCAGGCGGGAGGCGCGGCGCTGCTGATGCCCGCAGGCGGGGAGAGGCTCGCCGCGGGACCGGCCCAACAACCTGGCGCGCGCTCACCACGCAGGCCTGGCAACAGCTCTTGGGGCGCCGGGAGCCCGGTCCGAGCGTCTACGCCCATACCACCCTGCACGCGCCGGATCTCGTCTGATCTCGGAAGTTAAGCAGTGTGGGGCCTGGTCAGTACTTGGATGGGAGACCGCCTGGGAATACCGGGTGCTCTAGGCTTTTGCCCGCCACTCCTTTTGCGGCCGCCATGCCCCTGGACCCTCTGCAGCCGCCAACCCCGCCACAGGACCCCTGGCCAGCGGGGCTGGGCAGGGTGGGGGGGGTGGTTAGTGGGAGGGTGGGGACCGGTCCTCCAAGGAGACTTACAGCCTCGCAGACCAGGCCTCACGCCAGCGCCTCGGCCCGGTCTGCCTCCCACAGCCCCTTCTATAGCCTCTTTTTTCCCCGCAAGCGCAAGCGGTCAACCCGCAGACCTTCGCTGCGCCCACTACTTCGCCCCCAAAGCACGACCCAGGGCTGCCTGCCGGCGCAGGCATCCAAACGGACTCGGGCGGCTTTCTCCTGCCAATGCAGTGCGGCTCCGTGGCACCTCGGGGTCCTTGGCACAGGGGTGACCGTCCCACTGCCTGCACCCGGGCCCGGAGACAGAGGGACTGGTGGTCCCAGTTCGGCAAGCCGAGTGGTCGCCCAGCCGCCCCACCCCACCAGAGGCCTACGTCTCCACCGGCAGACACCACGACCCCTCCCCCAGCGCTTTTCCTTCTCCCAGGAGAGCCCTGAGCGCTCGGTTCCCGCCAGCCGGCCGCGAAGGTCCCCGGCGCACAGCCACAAAACAGCCCGGCCAAAGCAGCGGAGGGAGGGAGCACCACACCTGTGCGCGTGCGCGGCCCTCTCCCCGGGCCTCCAGGAGAGACCACCACAGGGGAAGAGCAGGCAGGCAGGCAGGCACACAACCCAAAGGAGTAGGGTGCCTGGGCCTGAGTTTCTCCTCCCGCGTGCGGGACCCCGGGCAAGCCTCGGAGCCCACCGGCACTCCGCAGACCCTGGACCTGCCCCGGGCTCCCACGGTGACTGCCCAACCCCCCGGTCTCTACATCCTTAACGGAGCCCAGCCCCGGGCGCGACCGCCCGCAGGTGGAGGAGCTGTCCCTTCAACACTGCCTCCGTGAGTCGGTCCCAGTCCGTGACACAGCCTGTGCATCCCTCCTTCCTCACCAGCCCCACACCCAACCGCTGTCTCTGGCTTCTGTCACCGCTAGGGAAGTGGAAGAGGCCCCGTGGAGCCACGGGTGGCGCGAAGGGGCCTCACTGCGGGCAAAGAGTAACCCGCTGCCCACGCCCGCGGCGTCCTGAGGAGGCGGGAGTAGGCTGGAGGCGCGGAGCTGCTGAAGTCTTAGGCGGGGAGAGGCTCGCCGCCGGACCGGCCCAACAACCTGGCGCGCGTTCACCACACAGGCCGGGCAACAGCTCTTGGGGCGCCGGGAGCCCGGTCCGAGCATCTACGGCCATACCACCCTGCACGCGCCGGATCTCGTCTGATCTCGGAAGCTAAGCAGGGTCGGGCCTGGTTAGTACTTGGATGGGAGACCGCCTGGGAATAGCGGGTGCTCTAGGCATTTGCCCGCCACTCCTTTTGAGGCCGCCATGCTCCTTGACCCTCTGCAGCCGCCAACCCAGCCAGAGGACTTCTGGCCAGCGGTGTTGGGCGGGGTGGGGAAGGTGGTTAGTGGGAGGCTGGGGTACGGGCCGTCACGGAGACCTACAGCCTCGCAGACACGGCCTCACGCCAGACGCCTCGGCACATTCTGCCCCCACAGCCCCTTCTATAGCCTCTTTTTTCCCCCGCAAGCGCAAGCGGTCAACCCGCAGACCTTCGCCGCGCCCACTACCCCGCCCCGAAATCATGACCCAGAGCTGCCTGCCGGCGCAGGCCTCCAAACGGCCTCGGGCGGCTTTCTCCTGCCAATGCAGTGCGGCTCCGTGGCACCTCGAGGTCCTTGGCACAGGGGTGACCGTCCCACTGCCTGCACCCGGGCCCGGAGACAGAGGGCCTGGTTGTCCCAGGACAGCAAGCCGAGGGGATGCCCAGCCGCCACACCCCACCGGAGACCTCCGTCTTTGCCGGCAGGCACCGCGGCCCCTCCCCCAGCACCCTTTCTTCTCCCAGGAGAGCCCTGGTAGCTCCGTTCCCGCCGGGCGGCCGCGGTGGCCCCCGGCGCACAGCCACAAAACAGCCCGGCCAAAGCAGCGGAGGGAGGGAGCGCCACACCTGTGCGCGTTCGCGGCCCTCTCCCTGGGCCTCCAGGAGAGACCACCACAGGGGAAGAGCAGGCAGGCAGGCAGGCACAAAACCCACAGGAGCAGGGTGCCTGGGCCTGAGCCTCTCCTCCCGCGTGCGGGACCCCGGGCGATCCTCGGACCCCACCGGCACTCCGCAGACCCTGGAGGCCTGTCCCGGGGTCCCAAGGTGACTGCCCAACCCCCCGGTCTCTACATCCTTAACGGAGCCCAGCCCCGGGCGCGACATCCAGCAGGTGGAGGAGCTGTCGCTTCAACACTGCCTCCACGCGTCGGTCCCAGTCCGTGACACAGCCTGTGCGTCCCTCCTTCCTCACCAGCCCCACACCCAACCGCTGTCTCTCTGGCTTCTGTCACCGCTAGGGAAGTGGAAGAGGCCCCGTGGAGCCACGGGTGGCGCGAAGGGGCCTCACTGCGGGCAAAGAGTAACCCGCTGCCCACGCCCGCGGCGTCCTGAGGAGGCGGGGAGTAGGCTGGAGGCGCGGAGCTGCTGAAGTCGTAGGCGGGGAGAGGCTCGCCGCGGGACCGGCCCAACAACCTGGCGCGCGCTCACCACGCAGGCCTGGCAACAGCTCTTGGGGCGCCGGGAGCCCGGTCCGAACGTCTACAGCCATACCACCCTGCACGCGCAGGATCTCGTCTGATCTCGGAAGCTAAGCAGTGTCGGGCCTGATCAGTACTTGGATGGGAGACCGCCTGGGAATACCGGGTGCTCTAGCCTTTTGCCCGCCACTCCTTTTGCGGCCGCCATGCCCCTGGACCCTCTGCAGCCGCCAACCCAGCCAAAGGACCCCTGGCCAGCGGGGCTGGGCAGGGTGGGGGGGGTGGTTAGTGGGAGGGTGGGGACCGGTCCTCCAAGGAGACTTACAGCCTCGCAGACCAGGCCTCACGCCAGCGCTTCGGCCCGGCCCACAGCCCCTTCTATAGCCTCTTATTTCCCCGCAAGCGCAAGCGGTTAACCCGCAGACCTTCGCCGCGCCCACTACCCCGCCCCCAAATCACGACCCAGGGCTGCCTGCCGGCGCAGGCATCCAAAGGGCCTCGGGCGGCTTTCTCCTGCCAATGCAGTGCGGCTCCGTGGCACCTCGGGGTCCTTTGCACAGGGGTGACCGTCCCACTGCCTGCACCCGGGCCCGGAGACAGAGGGACTGGTGGTCCCAGTTCGGCAAGCCGAGTGGTCGCCCAGCCGCCCCACCCCACCAGAGGCCTACGTCTCCACCGGCAGACACCACGACCCCTCCCCCAGCGCTTTTCCTTCTCCCAGGAGAGCCCTGAGCGCTCGGTTCCCGCCTGCCGGCCGCGAAGGTCCCCGGCGCACAGCCACAAAACAGGCCGGCCAAAGCAGCGGAGGGAAGGAGCACCACACCTGTGCGCGTGCGCGGCCCTCTCCCCGGGCCTCCAGGAGAGACCACCACAGGGGAAGAGCAGGCAGGCAGGCAGGCACACAACCCACAGGAGTAGGGTGCCTAGGCTTGAGCCTCTCCTCCCGCGTGCGGGACCCGGGCGAGCTTCGGACCCCAACGGCACTCCGCGAACCCTGGAGGCCTGCCCCGGTGTCCCAGGGTGAGTGCCCAAACCCCCGTGCTCTACATCCTTAAGGGAGCCCAGCCCCGGGCGCGACTGCCCGCAGGTGGAGGAGCTGTGGCTTCAACACTGCCTCCGTGTCTTGGTCCCAGTCCGTGACACAGCCTGTGCGTCCCTCCTTCCTCACCCGCCCCACACCCAACCGCTGTCTCTCTGGCTTCTGTCACCGCCAGGGAAGTGGCAGAGGCCTCGTGGAGCCACGGGTGGCGCGAAGGGGCCTCACTGCGGCAAAGAGTAACCCGCTGCCCACGCGCGAGTCGTCCAGAGGAGGCGGGGAGCAGGCGGGAGGCGCGGCGCTGCTGAAGCTCGCAGGCGGGGAGAGGCTCGCCGCCGGACCGGCCCAACAACCTGGCGCCCGCTCACCACGCAGGCCTGGCAACAGCTCTTGGGGCGCCGGGAGCTTGGTCCCAGCGTCTACGGCCATACAACCCTGCACGCGCCGGATCTCGTCTGATCTCGGAAGCTAAGCTGGGTCGGGCCTGGTTAGTACTTGGATGGGAGACCGCCTGGGAATACCGGGTGCTCTAGGCTTTTGCCCGCCACTCCTTTTGCGGCCGCCATGCCCCTGGAGCCTCTGCAGCCGCCAACCCCGCCACAGGACCCCTGGCCAGCGGGGCTGGGCGGGGTGGGGGTGGTGGTTAGAGGCAGGTTGGGGTCCGGGCCGCCGCCGAGACCTACAGCCTCGCAGACCCGGCCTCACGCCAGGCGCCTCGGCCCGGTTTGCCCCCACAGCACCTTCTATAGCCTCTTTTTTCCCCGCAAGCGCAAGCCGTCAACCCGCAGACCTTCGCCGAGCCCACTACCCCGCCCCCAAAACACGAGCCCAGGGCTGCCTGCCGGCGCAGGTCTCCAAACCGCCCCGGGAGGCTTTCTCCTGCCAAGGCAGTGCGGCTCCGTGGCACCTCGGGGCCCTTGGCACAGGGGTAACCGTCCCACTGCCTGCACCCGGGCCCGGAGACAGAGGGCCTGGTTGTCCCAGGACAGCAAGCCGAGGGGATGCCCAGCCGCCCCAAAACCGGAGGCCTCCGTCTCCGCTGGCAGGCACCGCGGCCCCTCCCCCAGCGCCCTTTCTTCTCCCAGGAGAGCCCTGGAAGCTCGGTTCCCGCCGGCCGGCCAAGGCGGCCCCCGGCGCACAGCCACAAAAACCCCGGCCAAAGCAGCGGAGGGAGGGATCGCCACACCTGTGCGCGTTCGCGGCCCTCTCCCCGAGCCTCCAGGAGAGACCACCACAGGGGAAGTGCAGGCAGGCAGGCAGGCACACAACCCACAGGAGTAGGGTGCCTGGGCCTGAGCTTCTCCTCCCGCGTGCGGGACCCCGGGCAAGCCTCGGAGCCCACCGGCACTCCGCAGACCCTGGACCTGCCCCGGGCTCCCACGGTGACTGCCCAACCCCCCGGTCTCTACATCCTTAACGGAGCCCAGCCCCGGGCGCGACTGCCCGCAGGTGGAGGAGCTGTCGCTTCAACACTGCCTCCGTGCGTCGGTCCCAGTCCGTGACACAGGCTGTGCGTCCCTCCTTCCTCACCCGCCCCACACCCAACCGCTGTCTCTCTGGCTTCTGTCACCGCTAGGGAAGTGGAAGAGGCCCCGTGGAGCCACGGGTGGCGCGAAGTGGCCTCACTGCGGGCAAAGAGTAACCCGCTGCCCACGCCCGCGGCGTCTTGAGGAGGCGGGGAGTAGGCTGGAAACGCGGCGCTGCTGAAGTCGTAGGCGGGGAGAGGCTCGCCAACGGACCGGCCCAACAACCTGGCGCGCGTTCACCACACAGGCCGGGCAACAGCTCTTGGGGCGCCGGGAGCCCGGTCCGAGCGTCTACGGCCATACCACCCTGCACGCGCCGGATCTCGTCTGATCTCGGAAGCTAAGCAGGGTCGGGCCTGGTTAGTACTTGGATGGGAGACCACCTGGGAATACCGGGTGCTCTAGGCTTTTGCCCGCCACCCCTGTTGCGGCCGCCATGCCCCAGGATCCTCTGCAGCCGCCAACACTGCCACAGGACCCCTGGCCAGCGGGGCTGGGCGGGGAGGGGGGGTGGTTAGTGGGAGGGTGGGGTCCGGGCCGCCGCGGAATCTACAGCCTGACAGACACGGCCTCACGCCAGGCGCCTCGGCCCATTCTGCCTCCACAGCCCCTTCTATAGCCTCTTTTTTCCCCGCAAGCGCAAGCGGTCAATCCGCAGACCTTCTCCGCGCCCACTACCCCGCCCCCAAAACACGAGCCCAGGGCTGCCTGCCGGCGCAGGCCTCCAAACGGCCTCGGGCAACTTTCTCCTGCCAATGCAGTGCGGCTCCGTGGCACCTCGGGGTCCTTGGCACAGGGGTGACCGTCCCACTGCCTGCCCCCGGGCCCGGAGACAGAATGCCTGGTTGTCCCATGACAGCAAGCCTAGGGGATGCCCAGCCGCCACACCCCACCGGAGGCCTCCGTCTCCACCGGCAGGCACCGCGGCCCCTCCCCCAGCGCCCTTTCTTCTCCCAGGAGAGCCCTGGAAGCTGAATTCCCGCCGGCTGGCCGCGGCGGCCCCTGGCGCACAGCCACAAAACAGGCCGGCCAAAGCAGGGGAGGGAAGGAGCACCACACCTGTGCGCGTGCGCGGCCCTCTCCCCGGGCCTCCAGGAGAGACCACCACAGGGGAAGAGCAGGCAGGCAGGCAGGCACACAACCCACAGGAGTAGGGTGCCTAGGCTTGAGCCTCTCCTCCCGCGTGCGGGACCCGGGCGAGCTTCGGACCCCAACGGCACTCCGCGAACCCTGGAGGCCTGCCCCGGGGTCCCAGGGTGAGTGCCCAAACCCCCGGGCTCTACATCCTTAAGGGAGCCCAGCCCCGGGCGCGACTGCCCGCAGGTGGAGGAGCTGTGGCTTCAACACTGCCTCCGTGTGTTGGTCCCAGTCCGTGACACAGCCTGTGCGTCCCTCCTTCCTCACCCGTCCCACACCCAACCGCTGTCTCTCTGGCTTCTGTCACCGCCAGGGAAGTGGCAGAGGCCCCGTGGATCCACGGGTGGCGCGAAGGGGCTTCACTGCGAGCAAAGAGTAACCCTCTGCCCACGCCCGCGGCGTCCTGAGAAGGCGGGGAGCAGGCGGGAGGCGCGGCGCTGCTGAAGCCCGCAGGTGGGGAGAGGCTCGCCACCGGACCGGCCCAACAACCTGGCGCCCGCTCACCACGCAGGCCTGGTAACAGCACTTGGGGCGCCGGGAGCTTGGTCCCAGCGTCTACGGCCATACCACCCTGCACGCGCCGGATCTCGTCTGATCTCGGAAGCTAAGCAGGGTCAAGCCTGGTTAGTACTTGGATGGGAGACCGCCTGGGAATACCGGGTGCTCTAGGCTTTTGCCCGCCACTCCTTTTGCGGCCGCCATGCCCCAGGATCCTCTGCAGCCGCCAACCCTGCCACAGGACCCCTGGCCAGCGGGGCTGGGCGGGGAGGGGGGGTGGTTAGTGGGAGGTTGGGGTCCGGGCCCCCGCCGAGACCTACAGCCTCGCAGACCCGGCCTCACGCCAGGCGCCTCGGCCCGGTTTGCCCCCACAGCCCCTTCTATAGCCTCTTTTTTCCCCGCAAGCGCAAGAGGTCAACCCGCAGACCTTCGCCGAGCCCACTACCCCGCCCCCAAAACACGAGCCCAGGGCTGCCTGCCGGCGCAGGTCTCCAAACCGCCCCGGGCGGCTTTCTCCTGCCAAGGCAGTGCGGCTCCGTGGCACCTCGGGGCCCTTGGCACAGGGGTGACCGTCCCACTGCCTGCACCCGTGCCCGGAGACAGAGGGCCTGGTTGTCCCAGGACAGCAAGCCGAGGGGATGCCCAGCCGCCCCAAAACCGGAGGCCTCCGTCTCCGCTGGCAGGCACCGCGGCCCCTCCCCCAGCGCCCTTTTTTCTCCCAGGAGAGCCCTGGAAGCTCGGTTCCCGCCGGCCGGCCGCGGCGGCCCCCGGCGCACAGCCACAAAAAGCCCGGCCAAAGCAGCGGAGGGAGGGAGCGCCACACCTGTGCGCGTGCGCGGCCCTCTCCCTGGGCCTCAAGGAGAGACCACCACAGGGGAAGAGCAAGCAGGCAGGCAGGCACACAACCCACAGGAGTAGGGTGCCTGGGCCTGAGCTTCTCCTCCCGCGTGCGGGACCCCGGGCAAGCCTCGGAACCCACCGGCACTCCGCAGTCCCTGGACCTGCCCCGGGCTCCCACGGTGACTGCCCAACCCCCCGGTCTCTACATCCTTAACGGAGCCCAGCCCCGGGCGCGACCGCCCGCAGGTGGAGGAGCTGTCGCTTCAACACTGCCTCCGTGAGTCGGTCCCAGTCCGTGACACAGCCTGTGCGTCCCTCCTTCCTCACCAGCCCCACACCCAACCGCTGTCTCTCTGGCTTCTGTCACCGCTAGGGAAGTGGAAGAGGCCCCGTGGAGCCACGGGTGGCGCGAAGGGGCCTCACTGCGGGCAAAGAGTAACCCGCTGCCCACGCCCGCGGCGTCCTGAGGAGGCGGGGACTAGGCTGGAGGCGCAGAGCTGCTGAAGTCGTAGGCGGGGAGAGGCTCGCCGCCGGACCGGCCCAACAACCTGGCGCGCGTTCACCACACAGGCCGGGCAACAGCTTTTGGGGCGCCGGGAGCCCGGTCCGAGCGTCTACGGCCATACCACCCTGCACGCGCCGGATCTCGTCTGATCTCGGAAGCTAAGCAGGGTCGGGCCTGGTTAGTACTTGGATGGGAGACCGCCTGGGAATACCGGGTGCTCTAGGCTTTTGCCCGCCACTCCTTTGGCGGCCGCCATGCTCATGGACCCTCTGCAGCCGCCAACCCCGCCACAGGACTTCTGGCCAGCGGGGCTGGGCGGGGAGGGGGGGTGGTTAGTGGGAGGCTGGGGTACGGGCCCTCACGGAGACCTACAGCCTCGCAGACACGGCCTCACGCCAGGCGCCTCGGCACATTCTGCCCCCACAACCCCTTCTATAGCCTCTTTTTTCCCCAGCAAGCGCAAGCGGTCAACCCGCAGACCTGCGCCGCGCCCACTAACCCGCCCCGAAAGCACGAGCCCAGGGCTGCCTGCCGGCGCAGGCCTCCAAACGGCCTCGGGCGGCTTTCTCCTGCCAATGCAGTGCGGCTCCGTGGCACCTCGGGGTCCTTGGCACAGGGGTGACCGTCCCACTGCCTGTCCCCGGGCCCGGAGACAGAGGGCCTGGTTGTCCCAGGACAGCAAGCCGAGGGGATGCCCAGCCGCCCCACCCCACCGGAGAACTCCGTCTCCGCCGGCAGGCGCCGCGGCCCTTCCCCCAGCACCCTTTCTTCTCCCAGGAGAGCCCTGGAAGCTCGGTTCCCGCCGGGCGGCCGCGACGGCCCCCGGCACACAGCCACAAAACAGCCCGGCCAAAGCAGCGGAGGGAGGGAGCGCCACACCTGTGCGCGTTCGCGGCCCTCTCCCCGGGCCTCCAGGAGAGATCACCACAGGGGAAGAGCAGGCAGGCAGGCAGGCACACAACCCACAGGAGTAGGGTGCCTAGGCTTGAGCCTCTCCTCCCGCGTGCGAAACCCGGGCGAGCCTAGGAGCCCACCGGCACTCCGCAGACCCTGGACCTGCCCCGGGCTCCCACGGTGACTGCCCAACCCCCCGGTCTCTACATCCTTAACGGAGCCCAGCCCCGGGCGCGACCGCCCGCAGGTGGAGGAGCTGTCGCTTCAACACTGCCTCCGTGAGTCGGTCCCAGTCCGTGACACAGCCTGTGCGTCCCTCCTTCCTCACCAGCCCCACACCCAACCGCTGTCTCTCTGGCTTCTGTCACCGCTAGGGAAGTGGAAGAGGCCCCGTGGAGCCACGGGTGGCGCGAAGGGGCCTCACTGCGGGCAAAGAGTAACCCGCTGCCCACGCCCGCGGCGTCCTGAGGAGGCGGGGAGTAGGCTGGAGGCGCGGAGCTGCTGAAGTCGTAGGCGGGGAGAGGCTCGCCACGGGACCGGCCCAACAACCTGGCGCGCGCTCACCACGCAGGCCTGGCAACAGCTCTTGGGGCGCCGGGAGCCCGGTCCGAACGTCTACAGCCATACCACCCTGCACGCGCCGGATCTCGTCTGATCTCGGAAGCTAAGCAGTGTCGGGCCTGGTCAGTACTTGGATGGGAGACCGCCTGGGAATACCGGGTGCTCTAGGCTTTTGCCCGCCACTCCTTTTGCGGCCGCCATGCCCCTGGACCCTCTGCAGCCGCCAACCCAGCCAAAGGACCCCTGGCCAGCGGGGCTGGGCAGGGTGGGGGGGGGTGGTTAGTGGGAGGGTGGGGACCGGTTCTCCAAGGAG
Organism: Rhinolophus hipposideros; assembly: GCF_964194185.1. NCBI lineage: Eukaryota > Metazoa > Chordata > Mammalia > Chiroptera > Rhinolophidae > Rhinolophus > Rhinolophus hipposideros. The sequence goes on along the minus strand of NC_138051.1, from coordinate 158,577 downwards.
ACTTACAGCCTCGCAGACCAGGCCTCACGCCAGCGCTTCGGCCCGGCCCACAGCCCCTTCTATAGCCTCTTATTTCTCCGCAAGCGCAAGCGGTTAACCCGCAGACCTTCGCCGCGCCCACTACCCCGCCCCCAAATCACGACCCAGGGCTGCCTGCCGGCGCAGGCATCCAAAGGGCCTCGGGCGGCTTTCTCCTGCCAATGCAGTGCGGCTCCGTGGCACCTCGGGGTCCTTTGCACAGGGGTGACCGTCCCACTGCCTGCACCCGGGCCCGGAGACAGAGGGACTGGTGGTCCCAGTTCGGCAAGCCGAGTGGTCGCCCAGCCGCCCCACCCCACCAGAGGCCTACGTCTCCACCGGCAGACACAACGACCCCTCCCCCAGCGCTTTTCCTTCTCCCAGGAGAGCCCTGAGCGCTCGGTTCCCGCCGGCCGGCCGCGAAGGTCCCCGGCGCACAGCCACAAAACAGGCCGGCCAAAGCAGCGGAGGGAAGGAGCACCACACCTGTGCGCGTGCGCGGCCCTCTCCCCGGGCCTCCAGGAGAGACCACCACAGGGGAAGAGCAGGCAGGCAGGCAGGCACACAACCCACAGGAGTAGGGTGCCTAGGCTTGAGCCTCTCCTCCCGCGTGCGGGACCCGGGCGAGCTTCGGACCCCAACGGCACTCCGCGAACCCTGGAGGCCTGCCCCGGGGTCCCAGGGTGAGTGCCCAAACCCCCGGGCTCTACATCCTTAAGGGAGCCCAGCCCCGGGCGCGACTGCCCGCAGGTGGAGGAGCTGTGGCTTCAACACTGCCTCCGTGTGTTGGTCCCAGTCCGTGACACAGCCTGTGCGTCCCTCCTTCCTCACCCGCCCCACACCCAACCGCTGTCTCTCTGGCTTCTGTCACCGCCAGGGAAGTGGCAGAGGCCTCGTGGAGCCACGGGTGGCGCGAAGGGGCCTCACTGCGGCAAAGAGTAACCCGCTGCCCACGCGCGAGTCGTCCAGAGGAGGCGGGGAGCAGGCGGGAGGCGCGGCGCTGCTGAAGCTCGCAGGCGGGGAGAGGCTCGCCGCCGGACCGGCCCAACAACCTGGCGCCCGCTCACCACGCAGGCCTGGCAACAGCTCTTGGGGCGCCGGGAGCTTGGTCCCAGCGTCTACGGCCATACAACCCTGCACGCGCCGGATCTCGTCTGATCTCGGAAGCTAAGCTGGGTCGGGCCTGGTTAGTACTTGGATGGGAGACCGCCTGGGAATACCGGGTGCTCTAGGCTTTTGCCCGCCACTCCTTTTGCGGCCGCCATGCCCCTGGAGCCTCTGCAGCCGCCAACCCCGCCACAGGACCCCTGGCCAGCGGGGCTGGGCGGGGTGGGGGTGGTGGTTAGAGGCAGGTTGGGGTCCGGGCCACCGCCGAGACCTACAGCCTCGCAGACCCGGCCTCACGCCAGGCGCCTCGGCCCGGTTTGCCCCCACAGCACCTTCTATAGCCTCTTTTTTCCCCGCAAGCGCAAGCCGTCAACCCGCAGACCTTCGCCGAGCCCACTACCCCGCCCCCAAAACACGAGCCCAGGGCTGCCTGCCGGCGCAGGTCTCCAAACCGCCCCGGGAGGCTTTCTCCTGCCAAGGCAGTGCGGCTCCGTGGCACCTCGGGGCCCTTGGCACAGGGGTAACCGTCCCACTGCCTGCACCCGGGCCCGGAGACAGAGGGCCTGGTTGTCCCAGGACAGCAAGCCGAGGGGATGCCCAGCCGCCCCAAAACCGGAGGCCTCCGTCTCCGCTGGCAGGCACCGCGGCCCCTCCCCCAGCGCCCTTTCTTCTCCCAGGAGAGCCCTGGAAGCTCGGTTCCCGCCGGCCGGCCAAGGCGGCCCCCGGCGCACAGCCACAAAAACCCCGGCCAAAGCAGCGGAGGGAGGGATCGCCACACCTGTGCGCGTTCGCGGCCCTCTCCCCGAGCCTCCAGGAGAGACCACCACAGGGGAAGTGCAGGCAGGCAGGCAGGCACACAACCCACAGGAGTAGGGTGCCTGGGCCTGAGCTTCTCCTCCCGCGTGCGGGACCCCGGGCAAGCCTCGGAGCCCACCGGCACTCCGCAGACCCTGGACCTGCCCCGGGCTCCCACGGTGACTGCCCAACCCCCCGGTCTCTACATCCTTAACGGAGCCCAGCCCCGGGCGCGACTGCCCGCAGGTGGAGGAGCTGTCGCTTCAACACTGCCTCCGTGCGTCGGTCCCAGTCCGTGACACAGGCTGTGCGTCCCTCCTTCCTCACCCGCCCCACACCCAACCGCTGTCTCTCTGGCTTCTGTCACCGCTAGGGAAGTGGAAGAGGCCCCGTGGAGCCACGGGTGGCGCGAAGTGGCCTCACTGCGGGCAAAGAGTAACCCGCTGCCCACGCCCGCGGCGTCTTGAGGAGGCGGGGAGTAGGCTGGAAACGCGGCGCTGCTGAAGTCGTAGGCGGGGAGAGGCTCGCCAACGGACCGGCCCAACAACCTGGCGCGCGTTCACCACACAGGCCGGGCAACAGCTCTTGGGGCGCCGGGAGCCCGGTCCGAGCGTCTACGGCCATACCACCCTGCACGCGCCGGATCTCGTCTGATCTCGGAAGCTAAGCAGGGTCGGGCCTGGTTAGTACTTGGATGGGAGACCACCTGGGAATACCGGGTGCTCTAGGCTTTTGCCCGCCACCCCTGTTGCGGCCGCCATGCCCCAGGATCCTCTGCAGCCGCCAACACTGCCACAGGACCCCTGGCCAGCGGGGCTGGGCGGGGAGGGGGGGTGGTTAGTGGGAGGGTGGGGTCCGGGCCGCCGCGGAATCTACAGCCTGACAGACACGGCCTCACGCCAGGCGCCTCGGCCCATTCTGCCTCCACAGCCCCTTCTATAGCCTCTTTTTTCCCCGCAAGCGCAAGCGGTCAATCCGCAGACCTTCTCCGCGCCCACTACCCCGCCCCCAAAACACGAGCCCAGGGCTGCCTGCCGGCGCAGGCCTCCAAACGGCCTCGGGCAACTTTCTCCTGCCAATGCAGTGCGGCTCCGTGGCACCTCGGGGTCCTTGGCACAGGGGTGACCGTCCCACTGCCTGCCCCCGGGCCCGGAGACAGAATGCCTGGTTGTCCCATGACAGCAAGCCTAGGGGATGCCCAGCCGCCACACCCCACCGGAGGCCTCCGTCTCCACCGGCAGGCACCGCGGCCCCTCCCCCAGCGCCCTTTCTTCTCCCAGGAGAGCCCTGGAAGCTGAATTCCCGCCGGCTGGCCGCGGCGGCCCCTGGCGCACAGCCACAAAACAGGCCGGCCAAAGCAGCGGAGGGAAGGAGCACCACACCTGTGCGCGTGCGCGGCCCTCTCCCCGGGCCTCCAGGAGAGACCACCACAGGGGAAGAGCAGGCAGGCAGGCAGGCACACAACCCACAGGAGTAGGGTGCCTAGGCTTGAGCCTCTCCTCCCGTGTGCGGGACCCGGGCGAGCTTCGGACCCCAACGGCACTCCGCGAACCCTGGAGGCCTGCCCCGGGGTCCCAGGGTGAGTGCCCAAACCCCCGGGCTCTACATCCTTAAGGGAGCCCAGCCCCGGGCGCGACTGCCCGCAGGTGGAGGAGCTGTGGCTTCAACACTGCCTCCGTGTGTTGGTCCCAGTCCGTGACACAGCCTGTGCGTCCCTCCTTCCTCACCAGCCCCACACCCAACCGCTGTCTCTCTGGCTTCTGTCACCGCTAGGGAAGTGGAAGAGGCCCCGTGGAGCCACGGGTGGCGCGAAGGGGCCTCACTGCGGGCAAAGAGTAACCCGCTGCCCACGCCCGCGGCGTCCTGAGGAGGCGGGGACTAGGCTGGAGGCGCAGAGCTGCTGAAGTCGTAGGCGGGGAGAGGCTCGCCGCCGGACCGGCCCAACAACCTGGCGCGCGTTCACCACACAGGCCGGGCAACAGCTCTTGGGGCGCCGGGAGCCCGGTCCGAGCGTCTACGGCCATACCACCCTGCACGCGCCGGATCTCGTCTGATCTCGGAAGCTAAGCAGGGTCGGGCCTGGTTAGTACTTGGATGGGAGACCGCCTGGGAATACCGGGTGCTCTAGGCTTTTGCCCGCCACTCCTTTTGCGGCCGCCATGCCCCTGGACCCTCTGCAGCCGCCAACCCCGCCACAGGACCCCTGGCCAGCGGGGCTGGGCGGGGTGGGGGCGGTGGTTAGAGGCAGGGTGGGTCCGGGCCGCCGCCGAGACCTACAGCCTCGCAGACCCGGCCTCACGCTAGGCGCCTCGGCCCGGTTTGCCCGCACAGCCCCTTCTATAGCCTCTTTTTTCCCCGCAAGCGCAAGCGGTCAACCCGCAGATCTTCGCCGAGCCCACTACCCCGCCCCCAAAACACGAGCCCAGGGCTGCCTGCCGGCGCAGGTCTCCAAACCGCCCCGGGAGGCTTTCTCCTGCCAAGGCAGTGCGGCTCCGTGGCACCTCGGGGCCCTTGGCACAGGGGTGACCGTCCCACTGCCTGCACCTGGGCCCGGAGACAGAGGGCCTGGTTGTCCCAGGACAGCAAGCCGAGGGGATGCCCAGCCGCCCCAAAACCGGAGGCCTCCGTCTCCGCTGGCAGGCACCGCGGCCCCTCCCCCAGCGCCCTTTTTTCTCCCAGGAGAGCCCTGGAAGCTCGGTTCCCGCCGGCCGGCCGCGGCGGCCCCCGGCGCACAGCCACAAAAAGCCCGGCCAAAGCAGCGGAGGGAGGGAGCGCCACACCTGTGCGCGTGCGCGGCCCTCTCCCCTGGCCTCCAGGAGAGACCACCACAGGGGAAGAGCAGGCAGGCAGGCAGGCACACAACCCACAGGAGTAGGGTGCCTGGGCCTGAGCTTCTCCTCCCGCGTGTGGGACCCCGGGCGAGCCTCGGAGCCCACCGGCACTCCGCAGACCCTGGACCTGCCCCGGGCTCCCACGGTGACTGCCCAACCCCCCGGTCTCTACATCCTTAACGGAGCCCAGCCCCGGGCGCGACCGCCCGCAGGTGGAGGAGCTGTCGCTTCAACACTGCCTCCATGCGTGGGTCCCAGTCCGTGACACAGCCTGTGCGTCCCTCCTTCCTCACCAGCCCCACACCCAACCGCTGTCTCTCTGGCTTCTGTCACCGCTAGGGAAGTGGAAGAGGCCCGGTGGAGCCACGGGTGGCGCGAAGGGGCCTCACTGCGGGCAAAGAGTAACCCGCTGCCCACGCCCGCGGCGTCCTGAGGAGGCGGGGAGTAGGCTGGAGGCGCGGAGCTGCTGAAGTCGTAGGCGGGGAGAGGCTCGCCGCTGGACCGGCCCAACAACCTGGCGCGCGTTCACCACACAGCCCGGGCAACAGCTCTTGGGGCGCCGGGAGCACGGTCCGAGCGTCTACGGCCATACCACCCTGCACGCGCCGGATCTCGTCTGATCTCGGAAGCTAAGCAGGGTCGGGCCTGGTCAGTACTTGGATGGGAGACCGCCTGGGAATAGCGGGTGCTCTAGGCTTTTGCCCGCCACTCCTTTTGCGGCCGCCATGCCCCTGGACCCTCTGCAGCCGCCAACCCCGCCACAGGACCCCTGGCCAGCGGGGCTGGGCGGGGTGGGGGGGGTGGTTAGAGGCAGGGTGGGTCCGGGCCGCCACCGAGACCTACAGCCTCGCAGACCCGGCCTCACGCCAGGCGCCTCGGCTCATTCTGCCTCCACAGCCCCTTCTATAGCCTCTTTTTTCCCCGCAAGCGCAAGGGGTCAACCCGCAGACCTTCGCCGCGCCCACTACCCCGCCCCCAAAACACGAGCCCAGGGCTGCCTGCCGGCGCAGGCCTCCAAACGGCCTCTGGCGGCTTTCTCCTGCCAATGCAGTGCGGTTCCGTGGCACCTCGGGGCCCTTGGCACAGGGGTGACCGTCCCACTGCCTGCCCCCGGGCCCGGAGACAGAAGGCCTGGTTGTCCCAGGACAGCAAGCCGAGGGGATGCCCAGCCGCCACACCCCACCGGAGGCCTCCGTCTCCGCCAGCAGGCACCGCTGCCCCTCCCCCAGCGCCCTTTCTTCTCCCAGGAGAGCCCTGGTAGCTGAGTTCCAGCCGGCTGGCCGCGGCGGCCCCCGGCGCACAGCCACAAAAAGCCCGGCCAAAGCAGCGGAGGGAGGGAGCGCCACACCTGTGCACGTGCGCGGCCCTCTCCCCGGGCCTCCAGGAGAGACCACCACAGGGGAAGAGCAGGCAGGCAGGCAGGCACACAACCCACAGGAGTAGGGTGCCTGGGCCTGAGCTTCTCCTCCCGCGTGTGGGACCCCGGGCGAGCCTCGGAGCCCACCGGTACTCCGCAGACCCTGGAGGCCTGCCCCGGGCTCCCACGGTGACTGCCCAACCCCCCGGTCTCTACATCCTTAACGGAGCCCAGCCTCTGGCGCGACCGCCCGCAGGTGGAGGAGCTGTCGCTTCAACACTGCCTCCGTGCGTCGGTCCCAGTCCGTGACACAGCCTGTGCGTCCCTCCTTCCTCACCCGCCCCACACCCAACCGCTGTCTCTCTGGCTTCTGTCACCGCTAGGGAAGTGGCAGAGGCCCCGTGGAGCCAAGGGTGGCGCGAAGGGGCCTCACGTGGGCAAAGAGTAACCCGCTGCCCACGCCCGCAACGTCCTGAGGAGGCGGGGAGTAGGCGGGAGGCGCGGCGCTGCTGATGCCCGCAGGCGGGGAGAGGCTCGCCGCGGGACCGGCCCAACAACCTGGCGCGCGCTCACCTTGCAGGCCTGGCAACAGCTCTTGGGGCGCCGGGAGCCCGGTCCGAGCGTCTACGGCCATACCACCCTGCACGCGCCGGATCTCGTGTGATCTCGGAAGTTAAGCAGTGTGGGGCCTGGTCAGTACTTGGATGGGAGACCGCCTGGGAATACCGGGTGCTCTAGGCTTTTGCCCGCCACTCCTTTTGCGGCCGCCATGCCCCTGGACCCTCTGCAGCCGCCAACCCCGCCACAGGACCCCTGGCCAGCGGGGCTGGGCAGGGTGGGGGGGGTGGTTAGTGGGAGGGTGGGGACCGGTCCTCCAAGGAGACTTACAGCCTCGCAGACCAGGCCTCACGCCAGCGCCTCGGCCCGGTCTGCCTCCCACAGCCCCTTCTATAGCCTCTTTTTTCCCCGCAAGCGCAAGCGGTCAACCCGCAGACCTTCGCTGCGCCCACTACTTCGCCCCCAAAGCACGACCCAGGGCTGCCTGCCGGCGCAGGCATCCAAACGGCCTCGGGCGGCTTTCTCCTGCCAATGCAGTGCGGCTCCGTGGCACCTCGGGGTCCTTGGCACAGGGGTGACCGTCCCACTGCCTGCACCCGGGCCCGGAGACAGAGGGACTGGTGGTCCCAGTTCGGCAAGCCGAGTGGTCGCCCAGCCGCCCCACCCCACCAGAGGCCTACGTCTCCACCGGCAGACACCACGACCCCTCCCCCAGCGCTTTTCCTTCTCCCAGGAGAGCCCTGAGCGCTCGGTTCCCGCCGGCCGGCCGCGAAGGTCCCCAGCGCACAGCCACAAAAGAGCCCGGCCAAAGCAGCGGAGGGAGGGAGCACCACACCTGTGCGCGTGCGCGGCCCTCACCCCGGGCCTCCAGGAGAGACCACCACAGGGGAAGAACAGGCAGGCAGGCAGGCACACAACCCACAGGAGTAGGGTGCCTAGGCTTGAGCCTCTTCTCCCGAGTGCGGGACCCGGGCGAGCTTCGGACCCCAACGGCACTCCGCAGACCCTGGAGGCCTGCCCCGGGGTCCCAGGGTGAGTGCCCAACCCCCCGGGCTCTACATCCTTAAGGGAGCCCAGCCCCGGGCGCGACAGCCCGCAGGTGGAGGAGCTGTGGCTTCAACACTGCCTCCGTGTGTTGGTCCCAGTCCGTGACACAGCCTGTGCGTCCCTCCTTCCTCACCCGCCCCACACCCAACCGCTGTCTCTCTGGCTTCTGTCACCGCCAGGGAAGTGGCAGAGGCCCCGTGGAGCCAAGGGTGGCGCGAAGGGGCCTCACGTGGGCAAAGAGTAACCCGCTGCCCACGCCCGCGGCGTCCTGAGGAGGCGGGGAGCAGGCGGGAGGCGCGGCGCTGCTGAAGCTCGCAGGCGGGGAGAGGCTCGCCGCCGGACCGGCCCAACAACCTGGCCCCCGCTCACCACGCAGGCCTGGCAACAGCTCTTGGGGCGCCTGGAGCTTGGTCCCAGCGTCTACGGCCATACCACCCTGCACGAGCCTGATCTCGGAAGCTAAGCAGGGTCGCGCCTGGTTAGTACTTGGATGGGAGACCGCCTGGGAATACCGGGTGCTCTAGGCTTTTGCCCGCCACTCCTTTTGCGGCCGCCATGCCCCTGGACCCTCTGCAGCCGCCAACCCCGCCACAGGACCCCTGGCCAGCGGGGCTGGGCGGGGTGGGGGCGGTGGTTAGAGGCAGGGTGGGTCCGGGCCGCCGCCGAGACCTACAGCCTCGCAGACCCGGCCTCACGCTAGGCGCCTCGGCCCGGTTTGCCCGCACAGCCCCTTCTATAGCCTCTTTTTTCCCCGCAAGCGCAAGCGGTCAACCCGCAGATCTTCGCCGAGCCCACTACCCCGCCCCCAAAACACGAGCCCAGGGCTGCCTGCCGGCGCAGGTCTCCAAACCGCCCCGGGAGGCTTTCTCCTGCCAAGGCAGTGCGGCTCCGTGGCACCTCGGGGCCCTTGGCACAGGGGTGACCGTCCCACTGCCTGCACCTGGGCCCGGAGACAGAGGGCCTGGTTGTCCCAGGACAGCAAGCCGAGGGGATGCCCAGCCGCCCCAAAACCGGAGGCCTCCGTCTCCGCTGGCAGGCACCGCGGCCCCTCCCCCAGCGCCCTTTTTTCTCCCAGGAGAGCCCTGGAAGCTCGGTTCCCGCCGGCCGGCCGCGGCGGCCCCCGGCGCACAGCCACAAAAAGCCCGGCCAAAGCAGCGGAGGGAGGGAGCGCCACACCTGTGCGCGTGCGCGGCCCTCTCCCTGGGCCTCCAGGAGAGACCACCACAGGGGAAGAGCAAGCAGGCAGGCAGGCACACAACCCACAGGAGTAGGGTGCCTGGGCCTGAGCTTCTCCTCCCGCGTGCGGGACCCCGGGCAAGCCTCGGAACCCACCGGCACTCCGCAGTCCCTGGACCTGCCCCGGGCTCCCACGGTGACTGCCCAACCCCCCGGTCTCTACATCCTTAACGGAGCCCAGCCCCGGGCGCGACCGCCCGCAGGTGGAGGAGCTGTCGCTTCAACACTGCCTCCGTGAGTCGGTCCCAGTCCGTGACACAGCCTGTGCGTCCCTCCTTCCTCACCAGCCCCACACCCAACCGCTGTCTCTCTGGCTTCTGTCACCGCTAGGGAAGTGGAAGAGGCCCCGTGGAGCCACGGGTGGCGCGAAGGGGCCTCACTGCGGGCAAAGAGTAACCCGCTGCCCACGCCCGCGGCGTCCTGAGGAGGCGGGGACTAGGCTGGAGGCGCAGAGCTGCTGAAGTCGTAGGCGGGGAGAGGCTCGCCGCCGGACCGGCCCAACAACCTGGCGCGCGTTCACCACACAGGCCGGGCAACAGCTTTTTGGGCGCCGGGAGCCCGGTCCGAGCGTCTACGGCCATACCACCCTGCACGCGCCGGATCTCGTCTGATCTCGGAAGCTAAGCAGGGTCGGGCCTGGTTAGTACTTGGATGGGAGACCGCCTGGGAATACCGGGTGCTCTAGGCTTTTGCCCGCCACTCCTTTGGCGGCCGCCATGCTCATGGACCCTCTGCAGCCGCCAACCCCGCCACAGGACTTCTGGCCAGCGGGGCTGGGCGGGGAGGGGGGGTGGTTAGTGGGAGGCTGGGGTACGGGCCGTCACGGAGACCTACAGCCTCGCAGACACGGCCTCACGCCAGGCGCCTCGGCACATTCTGCCCCCACAACCCCTTCTATAGCCTCTTTTTTCCCCAGCAAGCGCAAGCGGTCAACCCGCAGACCTGCGCCGCGCCCACTAACCCGCCCCGAAAGCAGGAGCCCAGGGCTGCCTGCCGGCGCAGGCCTCCAAACGGCCTCGGGCGGCTTTCTCCTGCCAATGCAGTGCGGCTCCGTGGCACCTCGGGGTCCTTGGCACAGGGGTGACCGTCCCACTGCCTGTCCCCGGGCCCGGAGACAGAGGGCCTGGTTGTCCCAGGACAGCAAGCCGAGGGGATGCCCAGCCGCCCCACCCCACCGGAGAACTCCGTCTCCGCCGGCAGGCGCCGCGGCCCTTCCCCCAGCACCCTTTCTTCTCCCAGGAGAGCCCTGGAAGCTCGGTTCCCGCCGGGCGGCCGCGACGGCCCCCGGCACACAGCCACAAAACAGCCCGGCCAAAGCAGCGGAGGGAGGGAGCGCCACACCTGTGCGCGTTCGCGGCCCTCTCCCCGGGCCTCCAGGAGAGACCACCACAGGGGAAGAGCAGGCAGGCAGGCAGGCACACAACCCACAGGAGTAGGGTGCCTAGGCTTGAGCCTCTCCTCCCGCGTTCGAAACCCGGGCGAGCCTAGGAGCCCACCGGCACTCCGCAGACCCTGGACTTGCCCCGGGCTCCCACGGTGACTGCCCAACCCCCCGGTCTCTACATCCTTAACGGAGCCAGCCCCGGGCGCAACCGCCCGCAGGTGGAGGAGCTGTCGCTTCAACACTGCCTCCGTGAGTCGGTCCCAGTCCGTGACACAGCCTGTGCGTCCCTCCTTCCTCACCAGCCCCACACCCAACCGCTGTCTCTCTGGCTTCTGTCACCGCTAGGGAAGTGGAAGAGGCCCCGTGGAGCCACGGGTGGCGCGAAGGGGCCTCACTGCGGGCAAAGAGTAACCCGCTGCCCACGCCCGCGGCGTCCTGAGGAGGCGGGGAGTAGGCTGGAGGCGCGGAGCTGCTGAAGTCGTAGGCGGGGAGAGGCTCGCCGCGGGACCGGCCCAACAACCTGGCGCGCGCTCACCACGCAGGCCTGGCAACAGCTCTTGGGGCGCCGGGAGCCCGGTCCGAACGTCTACAGCCATACCACCCTGCACGCGCCGGATCTCGTCTGATCTCGGAAGCTAAGCAGTGTCGGGCCTGGTCAGTACTTGGATGGGAGACCGCCTGGGAATACCGGGTGCTCTAGGCTTTTGCCCGCCACTCCTTTTGCGGCCGCCATGCCCCTGGACCCTCTGCAGCCGCCAACCCAGCCAAAGGACCCCTGGCCAGCGGGGCTGGGCAGGGTGGGGGGGGGTGGTTAGTGGGAGGGTGGGGACCGGTCCTCCAAGGAGACTTACAGCCTCGCAGACCAGGCCTCACGCCAGCGCTTCGGCCCGGCCCACAGCCCCTTCTATAGCCTCTTATTTCCCCGCAAGCGCAAGCGGTTAACCCGCAGACCTTCGCCGCGCCCACTACCCCGCCCCCAAATCACGACCCAGGGCTGCCTGCCGGCGCAGGCATCCAAAGGGCCTCGGGCGGCTTTCTCCTGCCAATGCAGTGCGGCTCCGTGGCACCTCGGGGTCCTTTGCACAGGGGTGACCGTCCCACTGCCTGCACCCGGGCCCGGAGACAGAGGGACTGGTGGTCCCAGTTCGGCAAGCCGAGTGGTCGCCCAGCCGCCCCACCCCACCAGAGGCCTACGTCTCCACCGGCAGACACCACGACCCCTCCCCCAGCGCTTTTCCTTCTCCCAGGAGAGCCCTGAGCGCTCGGTTCCCGCCGGCCGGCCGCGAAGGTCCCCGGCGCACAGCCACAAAACAGGCCGGCCAAAGCAGCGGAGGGAAGGAGCACCACACCTGTGCGCGTGCGCGGCCCTCTCCCCGGGCCTCCAGGAGAGACCACCACAGGGGAAGAGCAGGCAGGCAGGCAGGCACACAACCCACAGGAGTAGGGTGCCTAGGCTTGAGCCTCTCCTCCCGCGTGCGGGACCCGGGCGAGCTTCGGACCCCAACGGCACTCCGCGAACCCTGGAGGCCTGCCCCGGGGTCCCAGGGTGAGTGCCCAAACCCCCGGGCTCTACATCCTTAAGGGAGCCCAGCCCCGGGCGCGACTGCCCGCAGGTGGAGGAGCTGTGGCTTCAACACTGCCTCCGTGTGTTGGTCCCAGTCCGTGACACAGCCTGTGCGTCCCTCCTTCCTCACCCGCCCCACACCCAACCGCTGTCTCTCTGGCTTCTGTCACCGCCAGGGAAGTGGCAGAGGCCTCGTGGAGCCACGGGTGGCGCGAAGGGGCCTCACTGCGGCAAAGAGTAACCCGCTGCCCACGCGCGAGTCGTCCAGAGGAGGCGGGGAGCAGGCGGGAGGCGCGGCGCTGCTGAAGCTCGCAGGCGGGGAGAGGCTCGCCGCCGGACCGGCCCAACAACCTGGCGCCCGCTCACCACGCAGGCCTGGCAACAGCTCTTGGGGCGCCGGGAGCTTGGTCCCAGCGTCTACGGCCATACAACCCTGCACGCGCCGGATCTCGTCTGATCTCGGAAGCTAAGCTGGGTCGGGCCTGGTTAGTACTTGGATGGGAGACCGCCTGGGAATACCGGGTGCTCTAGGCTTTTGCCCGCCACTCCTTTTGCGGCCGCCATGCCCCTGGAGCCTCTGCAGCCGCCAACCCCGCCACAGGACCCCTGGCCAGCGGGGCTGGGCGGGGTGGGGGTGGTGGTTAGAGGCAGGTTGGGGTCCGGGCCGCCGCCGAGACCTACAGCCTCGCAGACCCGGCCTCACGCCAGGCGCCTCGGCCCGGTTTGCCCCCACAGCACCTTCTATAGCCTCTTTTTTCCCCGCAAGCGCAAGCCGTCAACCCGCAGACCTTCGCCGAGCCCACTACCCCGCCCCCAAAACACGAGCCCAGGGCTGCCTGCCGGCGCAGGTCTCCAAACCGCCCCGGGAGGCTTTCTCCTGCCAAGGCAGTGCGGCTCCGTGGCACCTCGGGGCCCTTGGCACAGGGGTAACCGTCCCACTGCCTGCACCCGGGCCCGGAGACAGAGGGCCTGGTTGTCCCAGGACAGCAAGCCGAGGGGATGCCCAGCCGCCCCAAAACCGGAGGCCTCCGTCTCCGCTGGCAGGCACCGCGGCCCCTCCCCCAGCGCCCTTTCTTCTCCCAGGAGAGCCCTGGAAGCTCGGTTCCCGCCGGCCGGCCAAGGCGGCCCCCGGCGCACAGCCACAAAAACCCCGGCCAAAGCAGCGGAGGGAGGGATCGCCACACCTGTGCGCGTTCGCGGCCCTCTCCCCGAGCCTCCAGGAGAGACCACCACAGGGGAAGTGCAGGCAGGCAGGCAGGCACACAACCCACAGGAGTAGGGTGCCTGGGCCTGAGCTTCTCCTCCCGCGTGCGGGACCCCGGGCAAGCCTCGGAGCCCACCGGCACTCCGCAGACCCTGGACCTGCCCCGGGCTCCCACGGTGACTGCCCAACCCCCCGGTCTCTACATCCTTAACGGAGCCCAGCCCCGGGCGCGACTGCCCGCAGGTGGAGGAGCTGTCGCTTCAACACTGCCTCCGTGCGTCGGTCCCAGTCCGTGACACAGGCTGTGCGTCCCTCCTTCCTCACCCGCCCCACACCCAACCGCTGTCTCTCTGGCTTCTGTCACCGCTAGGGAAGTGGAAGAGGCCCCGTGGAGCCACGGGTGGCGCGAAGTGGCCTCACTGCGGGCAAAGAGTAACCCGCTGCCCACGCCCGCGGCGTCTTGAGGAGGCGGGGAGTAGGCTGGAAACGCGGCGCTGCTGAAGTCGTAGGCGGGGAGAGGCTCGCCAACGGACCGGCCCAACAACCTGGCGCGCGTTCACCACACAGGCCGGGCAACAGCTCTTGGGGCGCCGGGAGCCCGGTCCGAGCGTCTACGGCCATACCACCCTGCACGCGCCGGATCTCGTCTGATCTCGGAAGCTAAGCAGGGTCGGGCCTGGTTAGTACTTGGATGGGAGACCACCTGGGAATACCGGGTGCTCTAGGCTTTTGCCCGCCACCCCTGTTGCGGCCGCCATGCCCCAGGATCCTCTGCAGCCGCCAACACTGCCACAGGACCCCTGGCCAGCGGGGCTGGGCGGGGAGGGGGGGTGGTTAGTGGGAGGGTGGGGTCCGGGCCGCCGCGGAATCTACAGCCTGACAGACACGGCCTCACGCCAGGCGCCTCGGCCCATTCTGCCTCCACAGCCCCTTCTATAGCCTCTTTTTTCCCCGCAAGCGCAAGCGGTCAATCCGCAGACCTTCTCCGCGCCCACTACCCCGCCCCCAAAACACAAGCCCAGGGCTGCCTGCCGGCGCAGGCCTCCAAACGGCCTCGGGCAACTTTCTCCTGCCAATGCAGTGCGGCTCCGTGGCACCTCGGGGTCCTTGGCACAGGGGTGACCGTCCCACTGCCTGCCCCCGGGCCCGGAGACAGAATGCCTGGTTGTCCCATGACAGCAAGCCTAGGGGATGCCCAGCCGCCACACCCCACCGGAGGCCTCCGTCTCCACCGGCAGGCACCGCGGCCCCTCCCCCAGCGCCCTTTCTTCTCCCAGGAGAGCCCTGGAAGCTGAATTCCAGCCGGCTGGCCGCGGCGGCCCCTGGCGCACAGCCACAAAAAGCCGGGCCAAAGCAGCGGAGGGAGAAAGCGCCACACCTGTGCGCGTGCGCGGCCTTCTCCCCGGGCCTCCAGGAGAGACCACCACAGGGGAAGAGCAGGCAGGCAGGCAGGCACACAACCCACAGGAGTAGGGTGCCTGGGCCTGAGCTTCTCCTCCCGCGTGCGGGACCCCGGGCGAGCCTCGGAGCCCACCGGCACTCCGCAGACCCTGGAGGCCTGCCCCGGGCTCCCACGGTGACTGCCCAACCCCCCGGTCTCTACATCCTTAACGGAGCCCAGCCCCCGGCGCAACCGCCCGCAGGTGGAGGACTGTCGCTTCAACACTGCCTCCGTGCGTCGGTCCCAGTCCGTGACACAGCCTGTGCGTCCCTCCTTCCTCACCCGCCCCACACCCAACCGCTGTCTCTCTGGCTTCTGTCACCGCCAGGGAAGTGGCAGAGGCCTCGTGGAGCCACGGGTGGCGCGAAGGGGCCTCACTGCGGCAAAGAGTAACCCGCTGCCCACGCCCGAGTCGTCCAGAGGAGGCGGGGAGCAGGCGGGAGGCGCTGCGCTGCTGAAGCTCGCAGGCGGGGAGAGGCTTGCCGCCGGACCGGCCCAACAACCTGGCGCGCGTTCACCACACAGGCCGGGCAACAGCTCTTGGGGCGCCGGGAGCCCGGTCCGAGCATCTACGGCCATACCACCCTGCACGCGCAGGATCTCGTCTGATCTCGGAAGCTAAGCAGGGTCGGGCCTGGTTAGTACTTGGATGGGAGACCGCCTGGGAATACCGGGTGCTCTAGGCTTTTGCCCGCCACTCCTTTGGCGGCCGCCATGCTCATGGACCCTCTGCAGCCGCCAACCCCGCCACAGGACTTCTGGCCAGCGGGGCTGGGCGGGGGGGGGGGGGGTGGTAGTGGGAGGGTGGGGTCCGGGCCGCCGCGGAATCTACAGACTGACAGACACGGCCTCACGCCAGGCGCCTCGGCTTATTCTGCCTCCACAGCCCCTTCTATAGCCTCTTTTTTCCCCGCAAGCGCAAGCGGTCAACCCGCAGACCTTCGCCGCGCCCACTGCCCCGCCCCCAAAACAGGAGCCCAGGGCTGCCTGCCGGCGCAGGCCTCCAAAAGGCCTCGGGCGTCTTTCTCCTGCCAATGCAGTGCGGCTCCGTGGCACCTCGGGGTCCTTGGCACAGGGGTGACCGTCCCACTGCCTGCCCCCGGGCCCGGAGACAGAGGGCCTTGTTGTCCCAGGACAGCAAGCCGAGGGGATGCCCAGCCGCCACACCCCACCGGAGGCCTCCGTCTCCGCCGGCAGGCACCGCGGCCCCTCCCCCAGCGCCCTTTCTTTTCCCAGGAGAGCCCTGGAAGCTGGGTACCCGCCGGCTGGCCGCGGTGGCCCCTGGCGCACAGCCACAAAAAGCCCGGCCAAAGCAGGGAAGGGAGAGAGTGCCACACCTGTGCGCGTGCGCGGGCCTCTCCCCGGGCCTCCAGGAGAGACCACCACAGGGGAAGAGCAGGCAGGCAGGCAGGCACACAACCCACAGGAGTAGGGTGCCTGGGCTTGAGCTTCTCCTCCCGCGTGCAAGACCCCGGGCGAGCCTCGGAGCCCACCGGCACTCCGCAGACCCTGGATGCCTGCCCCGGGGTCCCACGGTGACTGCCCAACCCCCCAGTCTCTACATTTTTAACGGAGCCCAGCCCCGGGCGCGACCGCCCGCCGGTGGAGGAGCTGTCGCTTCACACTGCCTCCGTGCGTCGGTCCAAGTCCGTGACACAGCCTGTGCTTCCCTCCTTCATCACCCGCCCCACACCCAACCGCTGTCTCTCTGGCTTCTGTCACCACCAGGGAAGTGGCAGAGGCCCCGTGGAGCCACGGGTGGCGCGAAGGGGCCTCACTGCGAGCAAAGAGTAACCCGCTGCCGACGCCCGTGCGTCCTGAGGAGGCGGGGAGCAGGCGGGAGGCGCGGCGCTGCTGAAGCCTGCAGGCGGGGAGAGGCTCGCCGCCGGACCGGCCCTACAACCTGGCGCCCGCTCACCACGCAGGTTGGCAACAGCTTTTGGGGGACCGGGAGCTTGGTCCGAGCTCTACGGCCATACCACCCTGCATGCGCCTGATCTCGTCTGATCTCGGAAGCTAAGCAGTGTCGGGTCTGGTCAGTACTTGGATTGGAGACCGCCTGGGAATACCGGGTGCTCTAGGCTTTTGCCCGCCACTCCTTTTGCGGCCGCCATGCCCCTGGACCCTCTGCAGCCGCCAACCCAGCCACAGGACCCCTGGCCAGCGGGGCTGGGCAGGGTGGGGGGGGTGGTTAGTGGGAGGTTGGGGACCGGTCCTCCAAGGAGACTTACAGCCTCGCAGACCAGGCCTCACGCCAGCGCCTCGGCCCGGTCTGCCTCCCACAGCCCCTTCTATAGCCTCTTTTTTCCCCACAAGCGCAAGCGGTCAACCCGCAGACCTTCGCTGCGCCCACTACTTCGCCCCCAAAGCACGACCCAGGGCTGCCTGCCGGCGCAGGCATCCAAACGGCCTCGGGCGGCTTTCTCCTGCCAATGCAGTGCGGCTCCGTGGCACCTCGGGGTCCTTGGCACAGGGGTGACCGTCCCACTGCCTGCACCCGGGCCCGGAGACAGAGGGACTGGTGGTCCCAGTTCGGCAAGCCGAGTGGTCGCCCAGCCGCCCCACCCCACCAGAGGCCTACGTCTCCACCGGCGGACACCACGACCCCTCCCCCAGCGCTTTTCCTTCTCCCAGGAGAGCCCTGAGCGCTCGGTTCCCGCCGGCCGGCCGCGAAGGTCCCCGGCGCACAGCCACAAAACAGCCTGGCCAAAGCAGCGGAGGTAGGGAAAACCACACCTGTGCGCGTGCGCGGCCCTCTCCCCGGGCCTCCAGGAGAGACCACCACAGGGGAAGAGCAGGCAGGCAAGCAGGCACACAACCCACAGGAGTAGGGTGCCTAGGCTTGAGCCTCTTCTCCCGCGTGCGGGACCCGGGCGAGCTTCGGAGCCCACCGGCACACCGCAGACCCTGGAGGCCTGCCCCGGGGTCCCAGGGTGAGTGCCCAACCCCCCGGGCTCTACATCCTTAAGGGAGCCCAGCCCCGGGCGCGACAGCCCGCAGGTGGAGGAGCTGTGGCTTCAACACTGCCTCCGTGTGTTGGTCCCAGTCCGTGACACAGCCTGTGCGTCCCTCCTTCCTCACCCGTCCCACACCCAACCGCTGTCTCTCTGGCTTCTGTCACCGCCAGGGAAGTGGCAGAGGCCCCGTGGATCCACGGGTGGCGCGAAGGGGCCTCACTGCGAGCAAAGAGTAACCCTCTGCCCACGCCCGCAGCGTCCTGAGGAGGCGGGGAGCAGGCGGGAGGCACCGCGCTGCTGAAGCCCGCAGGCGGGGAGAGGCTCGCCACCGGACCGGCCCAACAACCTGGCGCCCGCTCACCACACAGGCCTGGCAACAGCACTTGGGGCGCCGGGAGCTTGGTCCCAGCGTCTACGGCCATACCACCCTGCACGCGCCGGATCTCGTCTGATCTCGGAAGCTAAGCTGGGTCGGGCCTGGTTAGTACTTGGATGGGAGACCGCCTGGGAATACCGGGTGCTCTAGGCTTTTGCCCGCCACTCCTTTTGCGGCCGCCATGCCCCTGGAGCCTCTGCAGCCGCCAACCCCGCCACAGGACCCCTGGCCAGCGGGGCTGGGCGGGGTGGGGGTGGTGGTTAGAGGCAGGTTGGGGTCCGGGCCGCCGCCGAGACCTACAGCCTCGCAGACCCGGCCTCACGCCAGGCGCCTCGGCCCGGTTTGCCCCCACAGCACCTTCTATAGCCTCTTTTTTCCCCGCAAGCGCAAGCCGTCAACCCGCAGACCTTCGCCGAGCCCACTACCCCGCCCCCAAAACACGAGCCCAGGGCTGCCTGCCGGCGCAGGTCTCCAAACCGCCCCGGGAGGCTTTCTCCTGCCAAGGCAGTGCGGCTCCGTGGCACCTCGGGGCCCTTGGCACAGGGGTAACCGTCCCACTGCCTGCACCCGGGCCCGGAGACAGAGGGCCTGGTTGTCCCAGGACAGCAAGCCGAGGGGATGCCCAGCCGCCCCAAAACCGGAGGCCTCCGTCTCCGCTGGCAGGCACCGCGGCCCCTCCCCCAGCGCCCTTTCTTCTCCCAGGAGAGCCCTGGAAGCTCGGTTCCCGCCGGCCGGCCAAGGCGGCCCCCGGCGCACAGCCACAAAAACCCCGGCCAAAGCAGCGGAGGGAGGGATCGCCACACCTGTGCGCGTTCGCGGCCCTCTCCCCGAGCCTCCAGGAGAGACCACCACAGGGGAAGTGCAGGCAGGCAGGCAGGCACACAACCCACAGGAGTAGGGTGCCTGGGCCTGAGCTTCTCCTCCCGCGTGCGGGACCCCGGGCAAGCCTCGGAGCCCACCGGCACTCCGCAGACCCTGGACCTGCCCCGGGCTCCCACGGTGACTGCCCAACCCCCCGGTCTCTACATCCTTAACGGAGCCCAGCCCCGGGCGCGACTGCCCGCAGGTGGAGGAGCTGTCGCTTCAACACTGCCTCCGTGCGTCGGTCCCAGTCCGTGACACAGGCTGTGCGTCCCTCCTTCCTCACCCGCCCCACACCCAACCGCTGTCTCTCTGGCTTCTGTCACCGCTAGGGAAGTGGAAGAGGCCCCGTGGAGCCACGGGTGGCGCGAAGTGGCCTCACTGCGGGCAAAGAGTAACCCGCTGCCCACGCCCGCGGCGTCTTGAGGAGGCGGGGAGTAGGCTGGAAACGCGGCGCTGCTGAAGTCGTAGGCGGGGAGAGGCTCGCCAACGGACCGGCCCAACAACCTGGCGCGCGTTCACCACACAGGCCGGGCAACAGCTCTTGGGGCGCCGGGAGCCCGGTCCGAGCGTCTACGGCCATACCACCCTGCACGCGCCGGATCTCGTCTGATCTCGGAAGCTAAGCAGGGTCGGGCCTGGTTAGTACTTGGATGGGAGACCACCTGGGAATACCGGGTGCTCTAGGCTTTTGCCCGCCACCCCTGTTGCGGCCGCCATGCCCCAGGATCCTCTGCAGCCGCCAACACTGCCACAGGACCCCTGGCCAGCGGGGCTGGGCGGGGAGGGGGGGTGGTTAGTGGGAGGGTGGGGTCCGGGCCGCCGCGGAATCTACAGCCTGACAGACACGGCCTCACGCCAGGCGCCTCGGCCCATTCTGCCTCCACAGCCCCTTCTATAGCCTCTTTTTTCCCCGCAAGCGCAAGCGGTCAATCCGCAGACCTTCTCCGCGCCCACTACCCCGCCCCCAAAACACAAGCCCAGGGCTGCCTGCCGGCGCAGGCCTCCAAACGGCCTCGGGCAACTTTCTCCTGCCAATGCAGTGCGGCTCCGTGGCACCTCGGGGTCCTTGGCACAGGGGTGACCGTCCCACTGCCTGCCCCCGGGCCCGGAGACAGAATGCCTGGTTGTCCCATGACAGCAAGCCTAGGGGATGCCCAGCCGCCACACCCCACCGGAGGCCTCCGTCTCCACCGGCAGGCACCGCGGCCCCTCCCCCAGCGCCCTTTCTTCTCCCAGGAGAGCCCTGGAAGCTGAATTCCAGCCGGCTGGCCGCGGCGGCCCCTGGCGCACAGCCACAAAAAGCCGGGCCAAAGCAGCGGAGGGAGAAAGCGCCACACCTGTGCGCGTGCGCGGCCTTCTCCCCGGGCCTCCAGGAGAGACCACCACAGGGGAAGAGCAGGCAGGCAGGCAGGCACACAACCCACAGGAGTAGGGTGCCTGGGCCTGAGCTTCTCCTCCCGCGTGCGGGACCCCGGGCGAGCCTCGGAGCCCACCGGCACTCCGCAGACCCTGGAGGCCTGCCCCGGGCTCCCACGGTGACTGCCCAACCCCCCGGTCTCTACATCCTTAACGGAGCCCAGCCCCCGGCGCAACCGCCCGCAGGTGGAGGACTGTCGCTTCAACACTGCCTCCGTGCGTCGGTCCCAGTCCGTGACACAGCCTGTGCGTCCCTCCTTCCTCACCCGCCCCACACCCAACCGCTGTCTCTCTGGCTTCTGTCACCGCCAGGGAAGTGGCAGAGGCCTCGTGGAGCCACGGGTGGCGCGAAGGGGCCTCACTGCGGCAAAGAGTAACCCGCTGCCCACGCCCGAGTCGTCCAGAGGAGGCGGGGAGCAGGCGGGAGGCGCTGCGCTGCTGAAGCTCGCAGGCGGGGAGAGGCTTGCCGCCGGACCGGCCCAACAACCTGGCGCGCGTTCACCACACAGGCCGGGCAACAGCTCTTGGGGCGCCGGGAGCCCGGTCCGAGCATCTACGGCCATACCACCCTGCACGCGCAGGATCTCGTCTGATCTCGGAAGCTAAGCAGGGTCGGGCCTGGTTAGTACTTGGATGGGAGACCGCCTGGGAATACCGGGTGCTCTAGGCTTTTGCCCGCCACTCCTTTGGCGGCCGCCATGCTCATGGACCCTCTGCAGCCGCCAACCCCGCCACAGGACTTCTGGCCAGCGGGGCTGGGCGGGGGGGGGGGGGGTGGTAGTGGGAGGGTGGGGTCCGGGCCGCCGCGGAATCTACAGACTGACAGACACGGCCTCACGCCAGGCGCCTCGGCTTATTCTGCCTCCACAGCCCCTTCTATAGCCTCTTTTTTCCCCGCAAGCGCAAGCGGTCAACCCGCAGACCTTCGCCGCGCCCACTGCCCCGCCCCCAAAACAGGAGCCCAGGGCTGCCTGCCGGCGCAGGCCTCCAAAAGGCCTCGGGCGTCTTTCTCCTGCCAATGCAGTGCGGCTCCGTGGCACCTCGGGGTCCTTGGCACAGGGGTGACCGTCCCACTGCCTGCCCCCGGGCCCGGAGACAGAGGGCCTTGTTGTCCCAGGACAGCAAGCCGAGGGGATGCCCAGCCGCCACACCCCACCGGAGGCCTCCGTCTCCGCCGGCAGGCACCGCGGCCCCTCCCCCAGCGCCCTTTCTTTTCCCAGGAGAGCCCTGGAAGCTGGGTACCCGCCGGCTGGCCGCGGTGGCCCCTGGCGCACAGCCACAAAAAGCCCGGCCAAAGCAGGGAAGGGAGAGAGTGCCACACCTGTGCGCGTGCGCGGGCCTCTCCCCGGGCCTCCAGGAGAGACCACCACAGGGGAAGAGCAGGCAGGCAGGCAGGCACACAACCCACAGGAGTAGGGTGCCTGGGCTTGAGCTTCTCCTCCCGCGTGCAAGACCCCGGGCGAGCCTCGGAGCCCACCGGCACTCCGCAGACCCTGGATGCCTGCCCCGGGGTCCCACGGTGACTGCCCAACCCCCCAGTCTCTACATTTTTAACGGAGCCCAGCCCCGGGCGCGACCGCCCGCCGGTGGAGGAGCTGTCGCTTCACACTGCCTCCGTGCGTCGGTCCAAGTCCGTGACACAGCCTGTGCTTCCCTCCTTCATCACCCGCCCCACACCCAACCGCTGTCTCTCTGGCTTCTGTCACCACCAGGGAAGTGGCAGAGGCCCCGTGGAGCCACGGGTGGCGCGAAGGGGCCTCACTGCGAGCAAAGAGTAACCCGCTGCCGACGCCCGTGCGTCCTGAGGAGGCGGGGAGCAGGCGGGAGGCGCGGCGCTGCTGAAGCCTGCAGGCGGGGAGAGGCTCGCCGCCGGACCGGCCCTACAACCTGGCGCCCGCTCACCACGCAGGTTGGCAACAGCTTTTGGGGGACCGGGAGCTTGGTCCGAGCTCTACGGCCATACCACCCTGCATGCGCCTGATCTCGTCTGATCTCGGAAGCTAAGCAGTGTCGGGTCTGGTCAGTACTTGGATTGGAGACCGCCTGGGAATACCGGGTGCTCTAGGCTTTTGCCCGCCACTCCTTTTGCGGCCGCCATGCCCCTGGACCCTCTGCAGCCGCCAACCCAGCCACAGGACCCCTGGCCAGCGGGGCTGGGCAGGGTGGGGGGGGTGGTTAGTGGGAGGTTGGGGACCGGTCCTCCAAGGAGACTTACAGCCTCGCAGACCAGGCCTCACGCCAGCGCCTCGGCCCGGTCTGCCTCCCACAGCCCCTTCTATAGCCTCTTTTTTCCCCACAAGCGCAAGCGGTCAACCCGCAGACCTTCGCTGCGCCCACTACTTCGCCCCCAAAGCACGACCCAGGGCTGCCTGCCGGCGCAGGCATCCAAACGGCCTCGGGCGGCTTTCTCCTGCCAATGCAGTGCGGCTCCGTGGCACCTCGGGGTCCTTGGCACAGGGGTGACCGTCCCACTGCCTGCACCCGGGCCCGGAGACAGAGGGACTGGTGGTCCCAGTTCGGCAAGCCGAGTGGTCGCCCAGCCGCCCCACCCCACCAGAGGCCTACGTCTCCACCGGCGGACACCACGACCCCTCCCCCAGCGCTTTTCCTTCTCCCAGGAGAGCCCTGAGCGCTCGGTTCCCGCCGGCCGGCCGCGAAGGTCCCCGGCGCACAGCCACAAAACAGCCTGGCCAAAGCAGCGGAGGTAGGGAAAACCACACCTGTGCGCGTGCGCGGCCCTCTCCCCGGGCCTCCAGGAGAGACCACCACAGGGGAAGAGCAGGCAGGCAAGCAGGCACACAACCCACAGGAGTAGGGTGCCTAGGCTTGAGCCTCTTCTCCCGCGTGCGGGACCCGGGCGAGCTTCGGAGCCCACCGGCACACCGCAGACCCTGGAGGCCTGCCCCGGGGTCCCAGGGTGAGTGCCCAACCCCCCGGGCTCTACATCCTTAAGGGAGCCCAGCCCCGGGCGCGACAGCCCGCAGGTGGAGGAGCTGTGGCTTCAACACTGCCTCCGTGTGTTGGTCCCAGTCCGTGACACAGCCTGTGCGTCCCTCCTTCCTCACCCGTCCCACACCCAACCGCTGTCTCTCTGGCTTCTGTCACCGCCAGGGAAGTGGCAGAGGCCCCGTGGATCCACGGGTGGCGCGAAGGGGCCTCACTGCGAGCAAAGAGTAACCCTCTGCCCACGCCCGCAGCGTCCTGAGGAGGCGGGGAGCAGGCGGGAGGCACCGCGCTGCTGAAGCCCGCAGGCGGGGAGAGGCTCGCCACCGGACCGGCCCAACAACCTGGCGCCCGCTCACCACACAGGCCTGGCAACAGCACTTGGGGCGCCGGGAGCTTGGTCCCAGCGTCTACGGCCATACCACCCTGCACGCGCCGGATCTCGTCTGATCTCGGAAGCTAAGCAGGGTCAAGCCTGGTTAGTACTTGGATGGGAGACCGCCTGGGAATACCGGGTGCTCTAGGCTTTTGCCCGCCACTCCTTTTGCGGCTGCCATGCCCCAGGATCCTCTGCAGCCGCCAACCCTGCCACAGGACCCCTGGCCAGCGGGGCTGGGCGGGGAGGGGGGGTGGTTAGTGGAAGGGTGGGGTCCGGGCCGCCGCGGAATCTACAGCCTGACAGACACGGCCTCACGCCAGGCGCCTCGGCCCATTCTTCTCCACAGCCCCTTCTATAGCCTCTTTTTTCCCCGCAAGCGCAAGCGGTCAACCCGCAGACCTTCGCCGCGCCCACTGCCCCGCCCCCAAAACACGAGCCCAGGGCTGCCTGCCGGCGCAGGCCTCAAACGGCCTTGGGCGGCTTTCTCCTGCCAAGGCAGTGCGGCTCCGTGGCACCTCGGGGCCCTTGGCACAGGGGTGACCGTCCCACTGCCTGCACCCGGGCCCGGAGACAGAGGGCCTTGTTGTCCCAGGACAGCAAGCCGAGGGGATGCCCAGCCGCCACACCCCACCGGAGGCCTCCGTCTCCGCCGGCAGGCACCGCGGCCCCACCCCAGCGCCCTTTCTTTTCCCAGGAGAGCCCTGGAAGCTGGGTTCCCGCCGGCTGGCCGCGGCGGCCCCCGGCGCACAGCCACAAAAAGCCCGGCCAAAGCAGCGGAGGGAGGGAGCGCCACACCTGTGCGCGTGCGCGGGCCTCTCCCCGGGCCTCCAGGAGAGACCATCACAGGGGAAGAGCAGGCAGGCAGGCAGGCACACAACCCACAGGAGTAGGGTGCCTGGGCCTGAGCTTCTCCTCCCGCGTGCGGTACCCCGGGCGAGCCTCAGAGCCCACCGGCACTCCGCAGACCCTGGAGGCCTGCCCCGGGCTTCCACGGTGACTGCCCAACCCCCCGGTCTCTACATCCTTAACGGAGCCCAGCCCCGGGCGCGACCGCCCGCAGGTGGAGGAGCTGTCGCTTCAACAGTGCCTCCCTGCGTTGGTCCCAGTCTGTGACACAGCCTGTGCGTCCCTCCTTCCTCACCCGCCCCACACCCAACCGCTGCCTCTCTGGCTTCAGTCACCGCCAAGGAAGTGGCAGAGGCCTCGCGGAGCCACGGGTGGCGCGAAGGGGCCTCACTGCGGCAAAGAGTAACCCGCTGCCCACGCCCGAGTCGTCCAGATGAGGCGGGGAGCAGACGGGAGGCGCGGCGCTGCTGAAGCTCGCAGGCGGGGAGAGGCTCGCCGCCGGACCGGCCCAACAACCTGGCCCCCGCTCACCACGCAGGCCTGGCAACAGCTCTTGGGGCGCCTGGAGCTTGGTCCCAGCGTCTACGGCCATACCACCCTGCACGAGCCTGATCTCGGAAGCTAAGCAGGGTCGCGCCTGGTTAGTACTTGGATGGGAGACCGCCTGGGAATACCGGGTGCTCTAGGCTTTTGCCCGCCACTCCTTTTGCGGCCGCCATGCCCCTGGACCCTCTGCAGCCGCCAACCCCGCCACAGGACCCCTGGCCAGCGGGGCTGGGCGGGGTGGGGGCGGTGGTTAGAGGCAGGGTGGGTCCGGGCCGCCGCCGAGACCTACAGCCTCGCAGACCCGGCCTCACGCTAGGCGCCTCGGCCCGGTTTGCCCGCACAGCCCCTTCTATAGCCTCTTTTTTCCCCGCAAGCGCAAGCGGTCAACCCGCAGATCTTCGCCGAGCCCACTACCCCGCCCCCAAAACACGAGCCCAGGGCTGCCTGCCGGCGCAGGTCTCCAAACCGCCCCGGGAGGCTTTCTCCTGCCAAGGCAGTGCGGCTCCGTGGCACCTCGGGGCCCTTGGCACAGGGGTGACCGTCCCACTGCCTGCACCTGGGCCCGGAGACAGAGGGCCTGGTTGTCCCAGGACAGCAAGCCGAGGGGATGCCCAGCCGCCCCAAAACCGGAGGCCTCCGTCTCCGCTGGCAGGCACCGCGGCCCCTCCCCCAGCGCCCTTTTTTCTCCCAGGAGAGCCCTGGAAGCTCGGTTCCCGCCGGCCGGCCGCGGCGGCCCCCGGCGCACAGCCACAAAAAGCCCGGCCAAAGCAGCGGAGGGAGGGAGCGCCACACCTGTGCGCGTGCGCGGCCCTCTCCCCTGGCCTCCAGGAGAGACCACCACAGGGGAAGAGCAGGCAGGCAGGCAGGCACACAACCCACAGGAGTAGGGTGCCTGGGCCTGAGCTTCTCCTCCCGCGTGTGGGACCCCGGGCGAGCCTCGGAGCCCACCGGCACTCCGCAGACCCTGGACCTGCCCCGGGCTCCCACGGTGACTGCCCAACCCCCCGGTCTCTACATCCTTAACGGAGCCCAGCCCCGGGCGCGACCGCCCGCAGGTGGAGGAGCTGTCGCTTCAACACTGCCTCCATGCGTGGGTCCCAGTCCGTGACACAGCCTGTGCGTCCCTCCTTCCTCACCAGCCCCACACCCAACCGCTGTCTCTCTGGCTTCTGTCACCGCTAGGGAAGTGGAAGAGGCCCGGTGGAGCCACGGGTGGCGCGAAGGGGCCTCACTGCGGGCAAAGAGTAACCCGCTGCCCACGCCCGCGGCGTCCTGAGGAGGCGGGGAGTAGGCTGGAGGCGCGGAGCTGCTGAAGTCGTAGGCGGGGAGAGGCTCGCCGCTGGACCGGCCCAACAACCTGGCGCGCGTTCACCACACAGGCCGGGCAACAGCTCTTGGGGCGCCGGGAGCCCGGTCCGAGCGTCTACGGCCATACCACCCTGCACGCGCCGGATCTCGTCTGATCTCGGAAGCTAAGCAGGGTCGGGCCTGGTCAGTACTTGGATGGGAGACCGCCTGGGAATAGCGGGTGCTCTAGGCTTTTGCCCGCCACTCCTTTTGCGGCCGCCATGCCCCTGGACCCTCTGCAGCCGCCAACCCCGCCACAGGATCCCTGGCCAGCGGGGCTGGGCGGGGTGGGGGGGGTGGTTAGAGGCAGGGTGGGTCCGGGCCGCCACCGAGACCTACAGCCTCGCAGACCCGGCCTCACGCCAGGCGCCTCGGCTCATTCTGCCTCCACAGCCCCTTCTATAGCCTCTTTTTTCCCCGCAAGCGCAAGGGGTCAACCCGCAGACCTTCGCCGCGCCCACTACCCCGCCCCCAAAACACGAGCCCAGGGCTGCCTGCCGGCGCAGGCCTCCAAACGGCCTCTGGCGGCTTTCTCCTGCCAATGCAGTGCGGTTCCGTGGCACCTCGGGGCCCTTGGCACAGGGGTGACCGTCCCACTGCCTGCCCCCGGGCCCGGAGACAGAAGGCCTGGTTGTCCCAGGACAGCAAGCCGAGGGGATGCCCAGCCGCCACACCCCACCGGAGGCCTCCGTCTCCGCCAGCAGGCACCGCTGCCCCTCCCCCAGCGCCCTTTCTTCTCCCAGGAGAGCCCTGGTAGCTGAGTTCCAGCCGGCTGGCCGCGGCGGCCCCCGGCGCACAGCCACAAAAAGCCCGGCCAAAGCAGCGGAGGGAGGGAGCGCCACACCTGTGCACGTGCGCGGCCCTCTCCCCGGGCCTCCAGGAGAGACCACCACAGGGGAAGAGCAGGCAGGCAGGCAGGCACACAACCCACAGGAGTAGGGTGCCTGGGCCTGAGCTTCTCCTCCCGCGTGCGGGACCCCGGGCGAGCCTCGGAGCCCACCGGTACTCCGCAGACCCTGGAGGCCTGCCCCGGGCTCCCACGGTGACTGCCCAACCCCCCGGTCTCTACATCCTTAACGGAGCCCAGCCTCTGGCGCGACCGCCCGCAGGTGGAGGAGCTGTCGCTTCAACACTGCCTCCGTGCGTCGGTCCCAGTCCGTGACACAGCCTGTGCGTCCCTCCTTCCTCACCCGCCCCACACCCAACCGCTGTCTCTCTGGCTTCTGTCACCGCTAGGGAAGTGGCAGAGGACCCGTGGAGCCAAGGGTGGCGCGAAGGGGCCTCACGTGGGCAAAGAGTAACCCGCTGCCCACGCCCGCAACGTCCTGAGGAGGCGGGGAGTAGGCGGGAGGCGCGGCGCTGCTGATGCCCGCAGGCGGGGAGAGGCTCGCCGCGGGACCGGCCCAACAACCTGGCGCGCGCTCACCACGCAGGCCTGGCAACAGCTCTTGGGGCGCCGGGAGCCCGGTCCGAGCGTCTACGGCCATACCACCCTGCACGCGCCGGATCTCGTGTGATCTCGGAAGTTAAGCAGTGTGGGGCCTGGTCAGTACTTGGATGGGAGACCGCCTGGGAATACCGGGTGCTCTAGGCTTTTGCCCGCCACTCCTTTTGCGGCCGCCATGCCCCTGGACCCTCTGCAGCCGCCAACCCCGCCACAGGATCCCTGGCCAGCGGGGCTGGGCGGGGTGGGGGGGGTGGTTAGAGGCAGGGTGGGTCCGGGCCGCCACCGAGACCTACAGCCTCGCAGACCCGGCCTCACGCCAGGCGCCTCGGCTCATTCTGCCTCCACAGCCCCTTCTATAGCCTCTTTTTTCCCCGCAAGCGCAAGGGGTCAACCCGCAGACCTTCGCCGCGCCCACTACCCCGCCCCCAAAACACGAGCCCAGGGCTGCCTGCCGGCGCAGGCCTCCAAACGGCCTCTGGCGGCTTTCTCCTGCCAATGCAGTGCGGTTCCGTGGCACCTCGGGGCCCTTGGCACAGGGGTGACCGTCCCACTGCCTGCCCCCGGGCCCGGAGACAGAAGGCCTGGTTGTCCCAGGACAGCAAGCCGAGGGGATGCCCAGCCGCCACACCCCACCGGAGGCCTCCGTCTCCGCCAGCAGGCACCGCTGCCCCTCCCCCAGCGCCCTTTCTTCTCCCAGGAGAGCCCTGGTAGCTGAGTTCCAGCCGGCTGGCCGCGGCGGCCCCCGGCGCACAGCCACAAAAAGCCCGGCCAAAGCAGCGGAGGGAGGGAGCGCCACACCTGTGCACGTGCGCGGCCCTCTCCCCGGGCCTCCAGGAGAGACCACCACAGGGGAAGAGCAGGCAGGCAGGCAGGCACACAACCCACAGGAGTAGGGTGCCTGGGCCTGAGCTTCTCCTCCCGCGTGCGGGACCCCGGGCGAGCCTCGGAGCCCACCGGTACTCCGCAGACCCTGGAGGCCTGCCCCGGGCTCCCACGGTGACTGCCCAACCCCCCGGTCTCTACATCCTTAACGGAGCCCAGCCTCTGGCGCGACCGCCCGCAGGTGGAGGAGCTGTCGCTTCAACACTGCCTCCGTGCGTCGGTCCCAGTCCGTGACACAGCCTGTGCGTCCCTCCTTCCTCACCCGCCCCACACCCAACCGCTGTCTCTCTGGCTTCTGTCACCGCTAGGGAAGTGGCAGAGGCCCCGTGGAGCCAAGGGTGGCGCGAAGGGGCCTCACGTGGGCAAAGAGTAACCCGCTGCCCACGCCCGCAACGTCCTGAGGAGGCGGGGAGTAGGCGGGAGGCGCGGCGCTGCTGATGCCCGCAGGCGGGGAGAGGCTCGCCGCGGGACCGGCCCAACAACCTGGCGCGCGCTCACCACGCAGGCCTGGCAACAGCTCTTGGGGCGCCGGGAGCCCGGTCCGAGCGTCTACGGCCATACCACCCTGCACGCGCCGGATCTCGTGTGATCTCGGAAGTTAAGCAGTGTGGGGCCTGGTCAGTACTTGGATGGGAGACCGCCTGGGAATACCGGGTGCTCTAGGCTTTTGCCCGCCACTCCTTTTGCGGCCGCCATGCCCCTGGACCCTCTGCAGCCGCCAACCCCGCCACAGGACCCCTGGCCAGCGGGGCTGGGCAGGGTGGGGGGGGTGGTTAGTGGGAGGGTGGGGACCGGTCCTCCAAGGAGACTTACAGCCTCGCAGACCAGGCCTCACGCCAGCGCCTCGGCCCGGTCTGCCTCCCACAGCCCCTTCTATAGCCTCTTTTTTCCCCGCAAGCGCAAGCGGTCAACCCGCAGACCTTCGCTGCGCCCACTACTTCGCCCCCAAAGCACGACCCAGGGCTGCCTGCCGGCGCAGGCATCCAAACGGCCTCGGGCGGCTTTCTCCTGCCAATGCAGTGCGGCTCCGTGGCACCTCGGGGTCCTTGGCACAGGGGTGACCGTCCCACTGCCTGCACCCGGGCCCGGAGACAGAGGGACTGGTGGTCCCAGTTCGGCAAGCCGAGTGGTCGCCCAGCCGCCCCACCCCACCAGAGGCCTACGTCTCCACCGGCAGACACCACGACCCCTCCCCCAGCGCTTTTCCTTCTCCCAGGAGAGCCCTGAGCGCTCGGTTCCCGCCGGCCGGCCGCGAAGGTCCCCAGCGCACAGCCACAAAAGAGCCCGGCCAAAGCAGCGGAGGGAGGGAGCACCACACCTGTGCGCGTGCGCGGCCCTCACCCTGGGCCTCCAGGAGAGACCACCACAGGGGAAGAACAGGCAGGCAGGCAGGCACACAACCCACAGGAGTAGGGTGCCTAGGCTTGAGCCTCTTCTCCCGAGTGCGGGACCCGGGCGAGCTTCGGACCCCAACGGCACTCCGCAGACCCTGGAGGCCTGCCCCGGGGTCCCAGGGTGAGTGCCCAACCCCCCGGGCTCTACATCCTTAAGGGAGCCCAGCCCCGGGCGCGACAGCCCGCAGGTGGAGGAGCTGTGGCTTCAACACTGCCTCCGTGTGTTGGTCCCAGTCCGTGACACAGCCTGTGCGTCCCTCCTTCCTCACCCGCCCCACACCCAACCGCTGTCTCTCTGGCTTCTGTCACCGCCAGGGAAGTGGCAGAGGCCCCGTGGAGCCAAGGGTGGCGCGAAGGGGCCTCACGTGGGCAAAGAGTAACCCGCTGCCCACGCCCGCGGCGTCCTGAGGAGGCGGGGAGCAGGCGGGAGGCGCGGCGCTGCTGAAGCTCGCAGGCGGGGAGAGGCTCGCCGCCGGACCGGCCCAACAACCTGGCCCCCGCTCACCACGCAGGCCTGGCAACAGCTCTTGGGGCGCCTGGAGCTTGGTCCCAGCGTCTACGGCCATACCACCCTGCACGAGCCTGATCTCGGAAGC
The DNA here is from genome assembly GCF_964194185.1 of Rhinolophus hipposideros. NCBI lineage: Eukaryota > Metazoa > Chordata > Mammalia > Chiroptera > Rhinolophidae > Rhinolophus > Rhinolophus hipposideros. The sequence continues at coordinate 128,042 of NC_138051.1, read as the reverse complement.
TAAGCAGGGTCGCGCCTGGTTAGTACTTGGATGGGAGACCGCCTGGGAATACCGGGTGCTCTAGGCTTTTGCCCGCCACTCCTTTTGCGGCCGCCATGCCCCTGGACCCTCTGCAGCCGCCAACCCCGCCACAGGACCCCTGGCCAGCGGGGCTGGGCGGGGTGGGGGCGGTGGTTAGAGGCAGGGTGGGTCCGGGCCGCCGCCGAGACCTACAGCCTCGCAGACCCGGCCTCACGCTAGGCGCCTCGGCCCGGTTTGCCCGCACAGCCCCTTCTATAGCCTCTTTTTTCCCCGCAAGCGCAAGCGGTCAACCCGCAGATCTTCGCCGAGCCCACTACCCCGCCCCCAAAACACGAGCCCAGGGCTGCCTGCCGGCGCAGGTCTCCAAACCGCCCCGGGAGGCTTTCTCCTGCCAAGGCAGTGCGGCTCCGTGGCACCTCGGGGCCCTTGGCACAGGGGTGACCGTCCCACTGCCTGCACCTGGGCCCGGAGACAGAGGGCCTGGTTGTCCCAGGACAGCAAGCCGAGGGGATGCCCAGCCGCCCCAAAACCGGAGGCCTCCGTCTCCGCTGGCAGGCACCGCGGCCCCTCCCCCAGCGCCCTTTTTTCTCCCAGGAGAGCCCTGGAAGCTCGGTTCCCGCCGGCCGGCCGCGGCGGCCCCCGGCGCACAGCCACAAAAAGCCCGGCCAAAGCAGCGGAGGGAGGGAGCGCCACACCTGTGCGCGTGCGCGGCCCTCTCCCCTGGCCTCCAGGAGAGACCACCACAGGGGAAGAGCAGGCAGGCAGGCAGGCACACAACCCACAGGAGTAGGGTGCCTGGGCCTGAGCTTCTCCTCCCGCGTGTGGGACCCCGGGCGAGCCTCGGAGCCCACCGGCACTCCGCAGACCCTGGACCTGCCCCGGGCTCCCACGGTGACTGCCCAACCCCCCGGTCTCTACATCCTTAACGGAGCCCAGCCCCGGGCGCGACCGCCCGCAGGTGGAGGAGCTGTCGCTTCAACACTGCCTCCATGCGTGGGTCCCAGTCCGTGACACAGCCTGTGCGTCCCTCCTTCCTCACCAGCCCCACACCCAACCGCTGTCTCTCTGGCTTCTGTCACCGCTAGGGAAGTGGAAGAGGCCCGGTGGAGCCACGGGTGGCGCGAAGGGGCCTCACTGCGGGCAAAGAGTCACCCGCTGCCCACGCCCGCGGCGTCCTGAGGAGGCGGGGAGTAGGCTGGAGGCGCGGAGCTGCTGAAGTCGTAGGCGGGGAGAGGCTCGCCGCTGGACCGGCCCAACAACCTGGCGCGCGTTCACCACACAGGCCGGGCAACAGCTCTTGGGGCGCCGGGAGCCCGGTCCGAGCGTCTACGGCCATACCACCCTGCACGCGCCGGATCTCGTCTGATCTCGGAAGCTAAGCAGGGTCGGGCCTGGTCAGTACTTGGATGGGAGACCGCCTGGGAATAGCGGGTGCTCTAGGCTTTTGCCCGCCACTCCTTTTGCGGCCGCCATGCCCCTGGACCCTCTGCAGCCGCCAACCCCGCCACAGGATCCCTGGCCAGCGGGGCTGGGCGGGGTGGGGGGGGTGGTTAGAGGCAGGGTGGGTCCGGGCCGCCACCGAGACCTACAGCCTCGCAGACCCGGCCTCACGCCAGGCGCCTCGGCTCATTCTGCCTCCACAGCCCCTTCTATAGCCTCTTTTTTCCCCGCAAGCGCAAGGGGTCAACCCGCAGACCTTCGCCGCGCCCACTACCCCGCCCCCAAAACACGAGCCCAGGGCTGCCTGCCGGCGCAGGCCTCCAAACGGCCTCTGGCGGCTTTCTCCTGCCAATGCAGTGCGGTTCCGTGGCACCTCGGGGCCCTTGGCACAGGGGTGACCGTCCCACTGCCTGCCCCCGGGCCCGGAGACAGAAGGCCTGGTTGTCCCAGGACAGCAAGCCGAGGGGATGCCCAGCCGCCACACCCCACCGGAGGCCTCCGTCTCCGCCAGCAGGCACCGCTGCCCCTCCCCCAGCGCCCTTTCTTCTCCCAGGAGAGCCCTGGTAGCTGAGTTCCAGCCGGCTGGCCGCGGCGGCCCCCGGCGCACAGCCACAAAAAGCCCGGCCAAAGCAGCGGAGGGAGGGAGCGCCACACCTGTGCACGTTCGCGGCCCTCTCCCCGGGCCTCCAGGAGAGACCACCACAGGGGAAGAGCAGGCAGGCAGGCAGGCACACAACCCACAGGAGTAGGGTGCCTGGGCCTGAGCTTCTCCTCCCGCGTGCGGGACCCCGGGCGAGCCTCGGAGCCCACCGGTACTCCGCAGACCCTGGAGGCCTGCCCCGGGCTCCCACGGTGACTGCCCAACCCCCCGGTCTCTACATCCTTAACGGAGCCCAGCCTCTGGCGCGACCGCCCGCAGGTGGAGGAGCTGTCGCTTCAACACTGCCTCCGTGCGTCGGTCCCAGTCCGTGACACAGCCTGTGCGTCCCTCCTTCCTCACCCGCCCCACACCCAACCGCTGTCTCTCTGGCTTCTGTCACCGCTAGGGAAGTGGCAGAGGCCCCGTGGAGCCAAGGGTGGCGCGAAGGGGCCTCACGTGGGCAAAGAGTAACCCGCTGCCCACGCCCGCAACGTCCTGAGGAGGCGGGGAGTAGGCGGGAGGCGCGGCGCTGCTGATGCCCGCAGGCTGGGAGAGGCTCGCCGCGGGACCGGCCCAACAACCTGGCGCGCGCTCACCACGCAGGCCTGGCAACAGCTCTTGGGGCGCCGGGAGCCCGGTCCGAGCGTCTACGGCCATACCACCCTGCACGCGCCGGATCTCGTGTGATCTCGGAAGTTAAGCAGTGTGGGGCCTGGTCAGTACTTGGATGGGAGACCGCCTGGGAATACCGGGTGCTCTAGGCTTTTGCCCGCCACTCCTTTTGCGGCCGCCATGCCCCTGGACCCTCTGCAGCCGCCAACCCCGCCACAGGATCCCTGGCCAGCGGGGCTGGGCGGGGTGGGGGGGGTGGTTAGAGGCAGGGTGGGTCCGGGCCGCCACCGAGACCTACAGCCTCGCAGACCCGGCCTCACGCCAGGCGCCTCGGCTCATTCTGCCTCCACAGCCCCTTCTATAGCCTCTTTTTTCCCCGCAAGCGCAAGGGGTCAACCCGCAGACCTTCGCCGCGCCCACTACCCCGCCCCCAAAACACGAGCCCAGGGCTGCCTGCCGGCGCAGGCCTCCAAACGGCCTCTGGCGGCTTTCTCCTGCCAATGCAGTGCGGTTCCGTGGCACCTCGGGGCCCTTGGCACAGGGGTGACCGTCCCACTGCCTGCCCCCGGGCCCGGAGACAGAAGGCCTGGTTGTCCCAGGACAGCAAGCCGAGGGGATGCCCAGCCGCCACACCCCACCGGAGGCCTCCGTCTCCGCCAGCAGGCACCGCTGCCCCTCCCCCAGCGCCCTTTCTTCTCCCAGGAGAGCCCTGGTAGCTGAGTTCCAGCCGGCTGGCCGCGGCGGCCCCCGGCGCACAGCCACAAAAAGCCCGGCCAAAGCAGCGGAGGGAGGGAGCGCCACACCTGTGCACGTGCGCGGCCCTCTCCCCGGGCCTCCAGGAGAGACCACCACAGGGGAAGAGCAGGCAGGCAGGCAGGCACACAACCCACAGGAGTAGGGTGCCTGGGCCTGAGCTTCTCCTCCCGCGTGCGGGACCCCGGGCGAGCCTCGGAGCCCACCGGTACTCCGCAGACCCTGGAGGCCTGCCCCGGGCTCCCACGGTGACTGCCCAACCCCCCGGTCTCTACATCCTTAACGGAGCCCAGCCTCTGGCGCGACCGCCCGCAGGTGGAGGAGCTGTCGCTTCAACACTGCCTCCGTGCGTCGGTCCCAGTCCGTGACACAGCCTGTGCGTCCCTCCTTCCTCACCCGCCCCACACCCAACCGCTGTCTCTCTGGCTTCTGTCACCGCTAGGGAAGTGGCAGAGGCCCCGTGGAGCCAAGGGTGGCGCGAAGGGGCCTCACGTGGGCAAAGAGTAACCCGCTGCCCACGCCCGCAACGTCCTGAGGAGGCGGGGAGTAGGCGGGAGGCGCGGCGCTGCTGATGCCCGCAGGCGGGGAGAGGCTCGCCGCGGGACCGGCCCAACAACCTGGCGCGCGCTCACCACGCAGGCCTGGCAACAGCTCTTGGGGCGCCGGGAGCCCGGTCCGAGCGTCTACGGCCATACCACCCTGCATGCGCCGGATCTCGTGTGATCTCGGAAGTTAAGCAGTGTGGGGCCTGGTCAGTACTTGGATGGGAGACCGCCTGGGAATACCGGGTGCTCTAGGCTTTTGCCCGCCACTCCTTTTGCGGCCGCCATGCCCCTGGACCCTCTGCAGCCGCCAACCCCGCCACAGGACCCCTGGCCAGCGGGGCTGGGCAGGGTGGGGGGGGTGGTTAGTGGGAGGGTGGGGACCGGTCCTCCAAGGAGACTTACAGCCTCGCAGACCAGGCCTCACGCCAGCGCCTCGGCCCGGTCTGCCTCCCACAGCCCCTTCTATAGCCTCTTTTTTCCCCGCAAGCGCAAGCGGTCAACCCGCAGACCTTCGCTGCGCCCACTACTTCGCCCCCAAAGCACGACCCAGGGCTGCCTGCCGGCGCAGGCATCCAAACGGCCTCGGGCGGCTTTCTCCTGCCAATGCAGTGCGGCTCCGTGGCACCTCGGGGTCCTTGGCACAGGGGTGACCGTCCCACTGCCTGCACCCGGGCCCGGAGACAGAGGGACTGGTGGTCCCAGTTCGGCAAGCCGAGTGGTCGCCCAGCCGCCCCACCCCACCAGAGGCCTACGTCTCCACCGGCAGACACCACGACCCCTCCCCCAGCGCTTTTCCTTCTCCCAGGAGAGCCCTGAGCGCTCGGTTCCCGCCGGCCGGCCGCGAAGGTCCCCAGCGCACAGCCACAAAAGAGCCCGGCCAAAGCAGCGGAGGGAGGGAGCACCACACCTGTGCGCGTGCGCGGCCCTCACCCCGGGCCTCCAGGAGAGACCACCACAGGGGAAGAACAGGCAGGCAGGCAGGCACACAACCCACAGGAGTAGGGTGCCTAGGCTTGAGCCTCTTCTCCCGAGTGCGGGACCCGGGCGAGCTTCGGACCCCAACGGCACTCCGCAGACCCTGGAGGCCTGCCCCGGGGTCCCAGGGTGAGTGCCCAACCCCCCGGGCTCTACATCCTTAAGGGAGCCCAGCCCCGGGCGCGACAGCCCGCAGGTGGAGGAGCTGTGGCTTCAACACTGCCTCCGTGTGTTGGTCCCAGTCCGTGACACAGCCTGTGCGTCCCTCCTTCCTCACCCGCCCCACACCCAACCGCTGTCTCTCTGGCTTCTGTCACCGCCAGGGAAGTGGCAGAGGCCCCGTGGAGCCAAGGGTGGCGCGAAGGGGCCTCACGTGGGCAAAGAGTAACCCGCTGCCCACGCCCGCGGCGTCCTGAGGAGGCGGGGAGCAGGCGGGAGGCGCGGCGCTGCTGAAGCTCGCAGGCGGGGAGAGGCTCGCCGCCGGACCGGCCCAACAACCTGGCCCCCGCTCACCACGCAGGCCTGGCAACAGCTCTTGGGGCGCCTGGAGCTTGGTCCCAGCGTCTACGGCCATACCACCCTGCACGAGCCTGATCTCGGAAGCTAAGCAGGGTCGCGCCTGGTTAGTACTTGGATGGGAGACCGCCTGGGAATACCGGGTGCTCTAGGCTTTTGCCCGCCACTCCTTTTGCGGCCGCCATGCCCCTGGACCCTCTGCAGCCGCCAACCCCGCCACAGGACCCCTGGCCAGCGGGGCTGGGCGGGGTGGGGGCGGTGGTTAGAGGCAGGGTGGGTCCGGGCCGCCGCCGAGACCTACAGCCTCGCAGACCCGGCCTCACGCTAGGCGCCTCGGCCCGGTTTGCCCGCACAGCCCCTTCTATAGCCTCTTTTTTCCCCGCAAGCGCAAGCGGTCAACCCGCAGATCTTCGCCGAGCCCACTACCCCGCCCCCAAAACACGAGCCCAGGGCTGCCTGCCGGCGCAGGTCTCCAAACCGCCCCGGGAGGCTTTCTCCTGCCAAGGCAGTGCGGCTCCGTGGCACCTCGGGGCCCTTGGCACAGGGGTGACCGTCCCACTGCCTGCACCTGGGCCCGGAGACAGAGGGCCTGGTTGTCCCAGGACAGCAAGCCGAGGGGATGCCCAGCCGCCCCAAAACCGGAGGCCTCCGTCTCCGCTGGCAGGCACCGCGGCCCCTCCCCCAGCGCCCTTTTTTCTCCCAGGAGAGCCCTGGAAGCTCGGTTCCCGCCGGCCGGCCGCGGCGGCCCCCGGCGCACAGCCACAAAAAGCCCGGCCAAAGCAGCGGAGGGAGGGAGCGCCACACCTGTGCGCGTGCGCGGCCCTCTCCCCTGGCCTCCAGGAGAGACCACCACAGGGGAAGAGCAGGCAGGCAGGCAGGCACACAACCCACAGGAGTAGGGTGCCTGGGCCTGAGCTTCTCCTCCCGCGTGTGGGACCCCGGGCGAGCCTCGGAGCCCACCGGCACTCCGCAGACCCTGGACCTGCCCCGGGCTCCCACGGTGACTGCCCAACCCCCCGGTCTCTACATCCTTAACGGAGCCCAGCCCCGGGCGCGACCGCCCGCAGGTGGAGGAGCTGTCGCTTCAACACTGCCTCCATGCGTGGGTCCCAGTCCGTGACACAGCCTGTGCGTCCCTCCTTCCTCACCAGCCCCACACCCAACCGCTGTCTCTCTGGCTTCTGTCACCGCTAGGGAAGTGGAAGAGGCCCGGTGGAGCCACGGGTGGCGCGAAGGGGCCTCACTGCGGGCAAAGAGTAACCCGCTGCCCACGCCCGCGGCGTCCTGAGGAGGCGGGGAGTAGGCTGGAGGCGCGGAGCTGCTGAAGTCGTAGGCGGGGAGAGGCTCGCCGCTGGACCGGCCCAACAACCTGGCGCGCGTTCACCACACAGGCCGGGCAACAGCTCTTGGGGCGCCGGGAGCCCGGTCCGAGCGTCTACGGCCATACCACCCTGCACGCGCCGGATCTCGTCTGATCTCGGAAGCTAAGCAGGGTCGGGCCTGGTCAGTACTTGGATGGGAGACCGCCTGGGAATAGCGGGTGCTCTAGGCTTTTGCCCGCCACTCCTTTTGCGGCCGCCATGCCCCTGGACCCTCTGCAGCCGCCAACCCCGCCACAGGATCCCTGGCCAGCGGGGCTGGGCGGGGTGGGGGGGGTGGTTAGAGGCAGGGTGGGTCCGGGCCGCCACCGAGACCTACAGCCTCGCAGACCCGGCCTCACGCCAGGCGCCTCGGCTCATTCTGCCTCCACAGCCCCTTCTATAGCCTCTTTTTTCCCCGCAAGCGCAAGGGGTCAACCCGCAGACCTTCGCCGCGCCCACTACCCCGCCCCCAAAACACGAGCCCAGGGCTGCCTGCCGGCGCAGGCCTCCAAACGGCCTCTGGCGGCTTTCTCCTGCCAATGCAGTGCGGTTCCGTGGCACCTCGGGGCCCTTGGCACAGGGGTGACCGTCCCACTGCCTGCCCCCGGGCCCGGAGACAGAAGGCCTGGTTGTCCCAGGACAGCAAGCCGAGGGGATGCCCAGCCGCCACACCCCACCGGAGGCCTCCGTCTCCGCCAGCAGGCACCGCTGCCCCTCCCCCAGCGCCCTTTCTTCTCCCAGGAGAGCCCTGGTAGCTGAGTTCCAGCCGGCTGGCCGCGGCGGCCCCCGGCGCACAGCCACAAAAAGCCCGGCCAAAGCAGCGGAGGGAGGGAGCGCCACACCTGTGCACGTGCGCGGCCCTCTCCCCGGGCCTCCAGGAGAGACCACCACAGGGGAAGAGCAGGCAGGCAGGCAGGCACACAACCCACAGGAGTAGGGTGCCTGGGCCTGAGCTTCTCCTCCCGCGTGCGGGACCCCGGGCGAGCCTCGGAGCCCACCGGTACTCCGCAGACCCTGGAGGCCTGCCCCGGGCTCCCACGGTGACTGCCCAACCCCCCGGTCTCTACATCCTTAACGGAGCCCAGCCTCTGGCGCGACCGCCCGCAGGTGGAGGAGCTGTCGCTTCAACACTGCCTCCGTGCGTCGGTCCCAGTCCGTGACACAGCCTGTGCGTCCCTCCTTCCTCACCCGCCCCACACCCAACCGCTGTCTCTCTGGCTTCTGTCACCGCTAGGGAAGTGGCAGAGGCCCCGTGGAGCCAAGGGTGGCGCGAAGGGGCCTCACGTGGGCAAAGAGTAACCCGCTGCCCACGCCCGCAACGTCCTGAGGAGGCGGGGAGTAGGCGGGAGGCGCGGCGCTGCTGATGCCCGCAGGCGGGGAGAGGCTCGCCGCGGGACCGGCCCAACAACCTGGCGCGCGCTCACCACGCAGGCCTGGCAACAGCTCTTGGGGCGCCGGGAGCCCGGTCCGAGCGTCTACGGCCATACCACCCTGCACGCGCCGGATCTCGTGTGATCTCGGAAGTTAAGCAGTGTGGGGCCTGGTCAGTACTTGGATGGGAGACCGCCTGGGAATACCGGGTGCTCTAGGCTTTTGCCCGCCACTCCTTTTGCGGCCGCCATGCCCCTGGACCCTCTGCAGCCGCCAACCCCGCCACAGGACCCCTGGCCAGCGGGGCTGGGCGGGGTGGGGGGGGTGGTTAGAGGCAGGGTGGGTCCGGGCCGCCACCGAGACCTACAGCCTCGCAGACCCGGCCTCACGCCAGGCGCCTCGGCTCATTCTGCCTCCACAGCCCCTTCTATAGCCTCTTTTTTCCCCGCAAGCGCAAGGGGTCAACCCGCAGACCTTCGCCGCGCCCACTACCCCGCCCCCAAAACACGAGCCCAGGGCTGCCTGCCGGCGCAGGCCTCCAAACGGCCTCTGGCGGCTTTCTCCTGCCAATGCAGTGCGGTTCCGTGGCACCTCGGGGCCCTTGGCACAGGGGTGACCGTCCCACTGCCTGCCCCCGGGCCCGGAGACAGAAGGCCTGGTTGTCCCAGGACAGCAAGCCGAGGGGATGCCCAGCCGCCACACCCCACCGGAGGCCTCCGTCTCCGCCAGCAGGCACCGCTGCCCCTCCCCCAGCGCCCTTTCTTCTCCCAGGAGAGCCCTGGTAGCTGAGTTCCAGCCGGCTGGCCGCGGCGGCCCCCGGCGCACAGCCACAAAAAGCCCGGCCAAAGCAGCGGAGGGAGGGAGCGCCACACCTGTGCACGTGCGCGGCCCTCTCCCCGGGCCTCCAGGAGAGACCACCACAGGGGAAGAGCAGGCAGGCAGGCAGGCACACAACCCACAGGAGTAGGGTGCCTGGGCCTGAGCTTCTCCTCCCGCGTGCGGGACCCCGGGCGAGCCTCGGAGCCCACCGGTACTCCGCAGACCCTGGAGGCCTGCCCCGGGCTCCCACGGTGACTGCCCAACCCCCCGGTCTCTACATCCTTAACGGAGCCCAGCCTCTGGCGCGACCGCCCGCAGGTGGAGGAGCTGTCGCTTCAACACTGCCTCCGTGCGTCGGTCCCAGTCCGTGACACAGCCTGTGCGTCCCTCCTTCCTCACCCGCCCCACACCCAACCGCTGTCTCTCTGGCTTCTGTCACCGCTAGGGAAGTGGCAGAGGCCCCGTGGAGCCAAGGGTGGCGCGAAGGGGCCTCACGTGGGCAAAGAGTAACCCGCTGCCCACGCCCGCAACGTCCTGAGGAGGCGGGGAGTAGGCGGGAGGCGCGGCGCTGCTGATGCCCGCAGGCGGGGAGAGGCTCGCCGCGGGACCGGCCCAACAACCTGGCGCGCGCTCACCACGCAGGCCTGGCAACAGCTCTTGGGGCGCCGGGAGCCCGGTCCGAGCGTCTACGGCCATACCACCCTGCACGCGCCGGATCTCGTGTGATCTCGGAAGTTAAGCAGTGTGGGGCCTGGTCAGTACTTGGATGGGAGACCGCCTGGGAATACCGGGTGCTCTAGGCTTTTGCCCGCCACTCCTTTTGCGGCCGCCATGCCCCTGGACCCTCTGCAGCCGCCAACCCCGCCACAGGACCCCTGGCCAGCGGGGCTGGGCAGGGTGGGGGGGGTGGTTAGTGGGAGGGTGGGGACCGGTCCTCCAAGGAGACTTACAGCCTCGCAGACCAGGCCTCACGCCAGCGCCTCGGCCCGGTCTGCCTCCCACAGCCCCTTCTATAGCCTCTTTTTTCCCCGCAAGCGCAAGCGGTCAACCCGCAGACCTTCGCTGCGCCCACTACTTCGCCCCCAAAGCACGACCCAGGGCTGCCTGCCGGCGCAGGCATCCAAACGGCCTCGGGCGGCTTTCTCCTGCCAATGCAGTGCGGCTCCGTGGCACCTCGGGGTCCTTGGCACAGGGGTGACCGTCCCACTGCCTGCACCCGGGCCCGGAGACAGAGGGACTGGTGGTCCCAGTTCGGCAAGCCGAGTGGTCGCCCAGCCGCCCCACCCCACCAGAGGCCTACGTCTCCACCGGCAGACACCACGACCCCTCCCCCAGCGCTTTTCCTTCTCCCAGGAGAGCCCTGAGCGCTCGGTTCCCGCCGGCCGGCCGCGAAGGTCCCCAGCGCACAGCCACAAAAGAGCCCGGCCAAAGCAGCGGAGGGAGGGAGCACCACACCTGTGCGCGTGCGCGGCCCTCACCCTGGGCCTCCAGGAGAGACCACCACAGGGGAAGAACAGGCAGGCAGGCAGGCACACAACCCACAGGAGTAGGGTGCCTAGGCTTGAGCCTCTTCTCCCGAGTGCGGGACCCGGGCGAGCTTCAGACCCCAACGGCACTCCGCAGACCCTGGAGGCCTGCCCCGGGGTCCCAGTGTGAGTGCCCAACCCCCCGGGCTCTACATCCTTAAGGGAGCCCAGCCCCGGGCGCGACAGCCCGCAGGTGGAGGAGCTGTGGCTTCAACACTGCCTCCGTGTGTTGGTCCCAGTCCGTGACACAGCCTGTGCGTCCCTCCTTCCTCACCCGCCCCACACCCAACCGCTGTCTCTCTGGCTTCTGTCACCGCCAGGGAAGTGGCAGAGGCCCCGTGGAGCCAAGGGTGGCGCGAAGGGGCCTCACGTGGGCAAAGAGTAACCCGCTGCCCACGCCCGCGGCGTCCTGAGGAGGCGGGGAGCAGGCGGGAGGCGCGGCGCTGCTGAAGCTCGCAGGCGGGGAGAGGCTCGCCGCCGGACCGGCCCAACAACCTGGCCCCCGCTCACCACGCAGGCCTGGCAACAGCTCTTGGGGCGCCTGGAGCTTGGTCCCAGCGTCTACGGCCATACCACCCTGCACGAGCCTGATCTCGGAAGCTAAGCAGGGTCGCGCCTGGTTAGTACTTGGATGGGAGACCGCCTGGGAATACCGGGTGCTCTAGGCTTTTGCCCGCCACTCCTTTTGCGGCCGCCATGCCCCTGGACCCTCTGCAGCCGCCAACCCCGCCACAGGACCCCTGGCCAGCGGGGCTGGGCGGGGTGGGGGCGGTGGTTAGAGGCAGGGTGGGTCCGGGCCGCCGCCGAGACCTACAGCCTCGCAGACCCGGCCTCACGCTAGGCGCCTCGGCCCGGTTTGCCCGCACAGCCCCTTCTATAGCCTCTTTTTTCCCCGCAAGCGCAAGCGGTCAACCCGCAGATCTTCGCCGAGCCCACTACCCCGCCCCCAAAACACGAGCCCAGGGCTGCCTGCCGGCGCAGGTCTCCAAACCGCCCCGGGAGGCTTTCTCCTGCCAAGGCAGTGCGGCTCCGTGGCACCTCGGGGCCCTTGGCACAGGGGTGACCGTCCCACTGCCTGCACCTGGGCCCGGAGGCAGAGGGCCTGGTTGTCCCAGGACAGCAAGCCGAGGGGATGCCCAGCCGCCCCAAAACCGGAGGCCTCCGTCTCCGCTGGCAGGCACCGCGGCCCCTCCCCCAGCGCCCTTTTTTCTCCCAGGAGAGCCCTGGAAGCTCGGTTCCCGCCGGCCGGCCGCGGCGGCCCCCGGCGCACAGCCACAAAAAGCCCGGCCAAAGCAGCGGAGGGAGGGAGCGCCACACCTGTGCGCGTGCGCGGCCCTCTCCCCTGGCCTCCAGGAGAGACCACCACAGGGGAAGAGCAGGCAGGCAGGCAGGCACACAACCCACAGGAGTAGGGTGCCTGGGCCTGAGCTTCTCCTCCCGCGTGTGGGACCCCGGGCGAGCCTCGGAGCCCACCGGCACTCCGCAGACCCTGGACCTGCCCCGGGCTCCCACGGTGACTGCCCAACCCCCCGGTCTCTACATCCTTAACGGAGCCCAGCCCCGGGCGCGACCGCCCGCAGGTGGAGGAGCTGTCGCTTCAACACTGCCTCCATGCGTGGGTCCCAGTCCGTGACACAGCCTGTGCGTCCCTCCTTCCTCACCAGCCCCACACCCAACCGCTGTCTCTCTGGCTTCTGTCACCGCTAGGGAAGTGGAAGAGGCCCGGTGGAGCCACGGGTGGCGCGAAGGGGCCTCACTGCGGGCAAAGAGTAACCCACTGCCCACGCCCGCGGCGTCCTGAGGAGGCGGGGAGTAGGCTGGAGGCGCGGAGCTGCTGAAGTCGTAGGCGGGGAGAGGCTCGCCGCTGGACCGGCCCAACAACCTGGCGCGCGTTCACCACACAGGCCGGGCAACAGCTCTTGGGGCGCCGGGAGCCCGGTCCGAGCGTCTACGGCCATACCACCCTGCACGCGCCGGATCTCGTCTGATCTCGGAAGCTAAGCAGGGTCGGGCCTGGTCAGTACTTGGATGGGAGACCGCCTGGGAATAGCGGGTGCTCTAGGCTTTTGCCCGCCACTCCTTTTGCGGCCGCCATGCCCCTGGACCCTCTGCAGCCGCCAACCCCGCCACAGGATCCCTGGCCAGCGGGGCTGGGCGGGGTGGGGGGGGTGGTTAGAGGCAGGGTGGGTCCGGGCCGCCACCGAGACCTACAGCCTCGCAGACCCGGCCTCACGCCAGGCGCCTCGGCTCATTCTGCCTCCACAGCCCCTTCTATAGCCTCTTTTTTCCCCGCAAGCGCAAGGGGTCAACCCGCAGACCTTCGCCGCGCCCACTACCCCGCCCCCAAAACACGAGCCCAGGGCTGCCTGCCGGCGCAGGCCTCCAAACGGCCTCTGGCGGCTTTCTCCTGCCAATGCAGTGCGGTTCCGTGGCACCTCGGGGCCCTTGGCACAGGGGTGACCGTCCCACTGCCTGCCCCCGGGCCCGGAGACAGAAGGCCTGGTTGTCCCAGGACAGCAAGCCGAGGGGATGCCCAGCCGCCACACCCCACCGGAGGCCTCCGTCTCCGCCAGCAGGCACCGCTGCCCCTCCCCCAGCGCCCTTTCTTCTCCCAGGAGAGCCCTGGTAGCTGAGTTCCAGCCGGCTGGCCGCGGCGGCCCCCGGCGCACAGCCACAAAAAGCCCGGCCAAAGCAGCGGAGGGAGGGAGCGCCACACCTGTGCACGTTCGCGGCCCTCTCCCCGGGCCTCCAGGAGAGACCACCACAGGGGAAGAGCAGGCAGGCAGGCAGGCACACAACCCACAAGAGTAGGGTGCCTGGGCCTGAGCTTCTCCTCCCGCGTGCGGGACCCCGGGCGAGCCTCGGAGCCCACCGGTACTCCGCAGACCCTGGAGGCCTGCCCCGGGCTCCCACGGTGACTGCCCAACCCCCCGGTCTCTACATCCTTAACGGAGCCCAGCCTCTGGCGCGACCGCCCGCAGGTGGAGGAGCTGTCGCTTCAACACTGCCTCCGTGCGTCGGTCCCAGTCCGTGACACAGCCTGTGCGTCCCTCCTTCCTCACCCGCCCCACACCCAACCGCTGTCTCTCTGGCTTCTGTCACCGCTAGGGAAGTGGCAGAGGCCCCGTGGAGCCAAGGGTGGCGCGAAGGGGCCTCACGTGGGCAAAGAGTAACCCGCTGCCCACGCCTGCAACGTCCTGAGGAGGCGGGGAGTAGGCGGGAGGCGCGGCGCTGCTGATGCCCGCAGGCGGGGAGAGGCTCGCCGCGGGACCGGCCCAACAACCTGGCGCGCGCTCACCACGCAGGCCTGGCAACAGCTCTTGGGGCGCCGGGAGCCCGGTCCGAGCGTCTACGGCCATACCACCCTGCACGCGCCGGATCTCGTGTGATCTCGGAAGTTAAGCAGTGTGGGGCCTGGTCAGTACTTGGATGGGAGACCGCCTGGGAATACCGGGTGCTCTAGGCTTTTGCCCGCCACTCCTTTTGCGGCCGCCATGCCCCTGGACCCTCTGCAGCCGCCAACCCCGCCACAGGATCCCTGGCCAGCGGGGCTGGGCGGGGTGGGGGGGGTGGTTAGAGGCAGGGTGGGTCCGGGCCGCCACCGAGACCTACAGCCTCGCAGACCCGGCCTCACGCCAGGCGCCTCGGCTCATTCTGCCTCCACAGCCCCTTCTATAGCCTCTTTTTTCCCCGCAAGCGCAAGGGGTCAACCCGCAGACCTTCGCCGCGCCCACTACCCCGCCCCCAAAACACGAGCCCAGGGCTGCCTGCCGGCGCAGGCCTCCAAACGGCCTCTGGCGGCTTTCTCCTGCCAATGCAGTGCGGTTCCGTGGCACCTCGGGGCCCTTGGCACAGGGGTGACCGTCCCACTGCCTGCCCCCGGGCCCGGAGACAGAAGGCCTGGTTGTCCCAGGACAGCAAGCCGAGGGGATGCCCAGCCGCCACACCCCACCGGAGGCCTCCGTCTCCGCCAGCAGGCACCGCTGCCCCTCCCCCAGCGCCCTTTCTTCTCCCAGGAGAGCCCTGGTAGCTGAGTTCCAGCCGGCTGGCCGCGGCGGCCCCCGGCGCACAGCCACAAAAAGCCCGGCCAAAGCAGCGGAGGGAGGGAGCGCCACACCTGTGCACGTGCGCGGCCCTCTCCCCGGGCCTCCAGGAGAGACCACCACAGGGGAAGAGCAGGCAGGCAGGCAGGCACACAACCCACAGGAGTAGGGTGCCTGGGCCTGAGCTTCTCCTCCCGCGTGCGGGACCCCGGGCGAGCCTCGGAGCCCACCGGTACTCCGCAGACCCTGGAGGCCTGCCCCGGGCTCCCACGGTGACTGCCCAACCCCCCGGTCTCTACATCCTTAACGGAGCCCAGCCTCTGGCGCGACCGCCCGCAGGTGGAGGAGCTGTCGCTTCAACACTGCCTCCGTGCGTCGGTCCCAGTCCGTGACACAGCCTGTGCGTCCCTCCTTCCTCACCCGCCCCACACCCAACCGCTGTCTCTCTGGCTTCTGTCACCGCTAGGGAAGTGGCAGAGGCCCCGTGGAGCCAAGGGTGGCGCGAAGGGGCCTCACGTGGGCAAAGAGTAACCCGCTGCCCACGCCCGCAACGTCCTGAGGAGGCGGGGAGTAGGCGGGAGGCGCGGCGCTGCTGATGCCCGCAGGCGGGGAGAGGCTCGCCGCGGGACCGGCCCAACAACCTGGCGCGCGCTCACCACGCAGGCCTGGCAACAGCTCTTGGGGCGCCGGGAGCCCGGTCCGAGCGTCTACGGCCATACCACCCTGCACGCGCCGGATCTCGTGTGATCTCGGAAGTTAAGCAGTGTGGGGCCTGGTCAGTACTTGGATGGGAGACCGCCTGGGAATACCGGGTGCTCTAGGCTTTTGCCCGCCACTCCTTTTGCGGCCGCCATGCCCCTGGACCCTCTGCAGCCGCCAACCCCGCCACAGGACCCCTGGCCAGCGGGGCTGGGCAGGGTGGGGGGGGTGGTTAGTGGGAGGGTGGGGACCGGTCCTCCAAGGAGACTTACAGCCTCGCAGACCAGGCCTCACGCCAGCGCCTCGGCCCGGTCTGCCTCCCACAGCCCCTTCTATAGCCTCTTTTTTCCCCGCAAGCGCAAGCGGTCAACCCGCAGACCTTCGCTGCGCCCACTACTTCGCCCCCAAAGCACGACCCAGGGCTGCCTGCCGGCGCAGGCATCCAAACGGCCTCGGGCGGCTTTCTCCTGCCAATGCAGTGCGGCTCCGTGGCACCTCGGGGTCCTTGGCACAGGGGTGACCGTCCCACTGCCTGCACCCGGGCCCGGAGACAGAGGGACTGGTGGTCCCAGTTCGGCAAGCCGAGTGGTCGCCCAGCCGCCCCACCCCACCAGAGGCCTACGTCTCCACCGGCAGACACCACGACCCCTCCCCCAGCGCTTTTCCTTCTCCCAGGAGAGCCCTGAGCGCTCGGTTCCCGCCGGCCGGCCGCGAAGGTCCCCAGCGCACAGCCACAAAAGAGCCCGGCCAAAGCAGCGGAGGGAGGGAGCACCACACCTGTGCGCGTGCGCGGCCCTCACCCCGGGCCTCCAGGAGAGACCACCACAGGGGAAGAACAGGCAGGCAGGCAGGCACACAACCCACAGGAGTAGGGTGCCTAGGCTTGAGCCTCTTCTCCCGAGTGCGGGACCCGGGCGAGCTTCGGACCCCAACGGCACTCCGCAGACCCTGGAGGCCTGCCCCGGGGTCCCAGGGTGAGTGCCCAACCCCCCGGGCTCTACATCCTTAAGGGAGCCCAGCCCCGGGCGCGACAGCCCGCAGGTGGAGGAGCTGTGGCTTCAACACTGCCTCCGTGTGTTGGTCCCAGTCCGTGACACAGCCTGTGCGTCCCTCCTTCCTCACCCGCCCCACACCCAACCGCTGTCTCTCTGGCTTCTGTCACCGCCAGGGAAGTGGCAGAGGCCCCGTGGAGCCAAGGGTGGCGCGAAGGGGCCTCACGTGGGCAAAGAGTAACCCGCTGCCCACGCCCGCGGCGTCCTGAGGAGGCGGGGAGCAGGCGGGAGGCGCGGCGCTGCTGAAGCTCGCAGGCGGGGAGAGGCTCGCCGCCGGACCGGCCCAACAACCTGGCCCCCGCTCACCACGCAGGCCTGGCAACAGCTCTTGGGGCGCCTGGAGCTTGGTCCCAGCGTCTACGGCCATACCACCCTGCACGAGCCTGATCTCGGAAGCTAAGCAGGGTCGCGCCTGGTTAGTACTTGGATGGGAGACCGCCTGGGAATACCGGGTGCTCTAGGCTTTTGCCCGCCACTCCTTTTGCGGCCGCCATGCCCCTGGACCCTCTGCAGCCGCCAACCCCGCCACAGGACCCCTGGCCAGCGGGGCTGGGCGGGGTGGGGGCGGTGGTTAGAGGCAGGGTGGGTCCGGGCCGCCGCCGAGACCTACAGCCTCGCAGACCCGGCCTCACGCTAGGCGCCTCGGCCCGGTTTGCCCGCACAGCCCCTTCTATAGCCTCTTTTTTCCCCGCAAGCGCAAGCGGTCAACCCGCAGATCTTCGCCGAGCCCACTACCCCGCCCCCAAAACACGAGCCCAGGGCTGCCTGCCGGCGCAGGTCTCCAAACCGCCCCGGGAGGCTTTCTCCTGCCAAGGCAGTGCGGCTCCGTGGCACCTCGGGGCCCTTGGCACAGGGGTGACCGTCCCACTGCCTGCACCTGGGCCCGGAGACAGAGGGCCTGGTTGTCCCAGGACAGCAAGCCGAGGGGATGCCCAGCCGCCCCAAAACCGGAGGCCTCCGTCTCCGCTGGCAGGCACCGCGGCCCCTCCCCCAGCGCCCTTTTTTCTCCCAGGAGAGCCCTGGAAGCTCGGTTCCCGCCGGCCGGCCGCGGCGGCCCCCGGCGCACAGCCACAAAAAGCCCGGCCAAAGCAGCGGAGGGAGGGAGCGCCACACCTGTGCGCGTGCGCGGCCCTCTCCCCTGGCCTCCAGGAGAGACCACCACAGGGGAAGAGCAGGCAGGCAGGCAGGCACACAACCCACAGGAGTAGGGTGCCTGGGCCTGAGCTTCTCCTCCCGCGTGTGGGACCCCGGGCGAGCCTCGGAGCCCACCGGCACTCCGCAGACCCTGGACCTGCCCCGGGCTCCCACGGTGACTGCCCAACCCCCCGGTCTCTACATCCTTAACGGAGCCCAGCCCCGGGCGCGACCGCCCGCAGGTGGAGGAGCTGTCGCTTCAACACTGCCTCCATGCGTGGGTCCCAGTCCGTGACACAGCCTGTGCGTCCCTCCTTCCTCACCAGCCCCACACCCAACCGCTGTCTCTCTGGCTTCTGTCACCGCTAGGGAAGTGGAAGAGGCCCGGTGGAGCCACGGGTGGCGCGAAGGGGCCTCACTGCGGGCAAAGAGTCACCCGCTGCCCACGCCCGCGGCGTCCTGAGGAGGCGGGGAGTAGGCTGGAGGCGCGGAGCTGCTGAAGTCGTAGGCGGGGAGAGGCTCGCCGCTGGACCGGCCCAACAACCTGGCGCGCGTTCACCACACAGGCCGGGCAACAGCTCTTGGGGCGCCGGGAGCCCGGTCCGAGCGTCTACGGCCATACCACCCTGCACGCGCCGGATCTCGTCTGATCTCGGAAGCTAAGCAGGGTCGGGCCTGGTCAGTACTTGGATGGGAGACCGCCTGGGAATAGCGGGTGCTCTAGGCTTTTGCCCGCCACTCCTTTTGCGGCCGCCATGCCCCTGGACCCTCTGCAGCCGCCAACCCCGCCACAGGATCCCTGGCCAGCGGGGCTGGGCGGGGTGGGGGGGGTGGTTAGAGGCAGGGTGGGTCCGGGCCGCCACCGAGACCTACAGCCTCGCAGACCCGGCCTCACGCCAGGCGCCTCGGCTCATTCTGCCTCCACAGCCCCTTCTATAGCCTCTTTTTTCCCCGCAAGCGCAAGGGGTCAACCCGCAGACCTTCGCCGCGCCCACTACCCCGCCCCCAAAACACGAGCCCAGGGCTGCCTGCCGGCGCAGGCCTCCAAACGGCCTCTGGCGGCTTTCTCCTGCCAATGCAGTGCGGTTCCGTGGCACCTCGGGGCCCTTGGCACAGGGGTGACCGTCCCACTGCCTGCCCCCGGGCCCGGAGACAGAAGGCCTGGTTGTCCCAGGACAGCAAGCCGAGGGGATGCCCAGCCGCCACACCCCACCGGAGGCCTCCGTCTCCGCCAGCAGGCACCGCTGCCCCTCCCCCAGCGCCCTTTCTTCTCCCAGGAGAGCCCTGGTAGCTGAGTTCCAGCCGGCTGGCCGCGGCGGCCCCCGGCGCACAGCCACAAAAAGCCCGGCCAAAGCAGCGGAGGGAGGGAGCGCCACACCTGTGCACGTTCGCGGCCCTCTCCCCGGGCCTCCAGGAGAGACCACCACAGGGGAAGAGCAGGCAGGCAGGCAGGCACACAACCCACAGGAGTAGGGTGCCTGGGCCTGAGCTTCTCCTCCCGCGTGCGGGACCCCGGGCGAGCCTCGGAGCCCACCGGTACTCCGCAGACCCTGGAGGCCTGCCCCGGGCTCCCACGGTGACTGCCCAACCCCCCGGTCTCTACATCCTTAACGGAGCCCAGCCTCTGGCGCGACCGCCCGCAGGTGGAGGAGCTGTCGCTTCAACACTGCCTCCGTGCGTCGGTCCCAGTCCGTGACACAGCCTGTGCGTCCCTCCTTCCTCACCCGCCCCACACCCAACCGCTGTCTCTCTGGCTTCTGTCACCGCTAGGGAAGTGGCAGAGGCCCCGTGGAGCCAAGGGTGGCGCGAAGGGGCCTCACGTGGGCAAAGAGTAACCCGCTGCCCACGCCCGCAACGTCCTGAGGAGGCGGGGAGTAGGCGGGAGGCGCGGCGCTGCTGATGCCCGCAGGCTGGGAGAGGCTCGCCGCGGGACCGGCCCAACAACCTGGCGCGCGCTCACCACGCAGGCCTGGCAACAGCTCTTGGGGCGCCGGGAGCCCGGTCCGAGCGTCTACGGCCATACCACCCTGCACGCGCCGGATCTCGTGTGATCTCGGAAGTTAAGCAGTGTGGGGCCTGGTCAGTACTTGGATGGGAGACCGCCTGGGAATACCGGGTGCTCTAGGCTTTTGCCCGCCACTCCTTTTGCGGCCGCCATGCCCCTGGACCCTCTGCAGCCGCCAACCCCGCCACAGGATCCCTGGCCAGCGGGGCTGGGCGGGGTGGGGGGGGTGGTTAGAGGCAGGGTGGGTCCGGGCCGCCACCGAGACCTACAGCCTCGCAGACCCGGCCTCACGCCAGGCGCCTCGGCTCATTCTGCCTCCACAGCCCCTTCTATAGCCTCTTTTTTCCCCGCAAGCGCAAGGGGTCAACCCGCAGACCTTCGCCGCGCCCACTACCCCGCCCCCAAAACACGAGCCCAGGGCTGCCTGCCGGCGCAGGCCTCCAAACGGCCTCTGGCGGCTTTCTCCTGCCAATGCAGTGCGGTTCCGTGGCACCTCGGGGCCCTTGGCACAGGGGTGACCGTCCCACTGCCTGCCCCCGGGCCCGGAGACAGAAGGCCTGGTTGTCCCAGGACAGCAAGCCGAGGGGATGCCCAGCCGCCACACCCCACCGGAGGCCTCCGTCTCCGCCAGCAGGCACCGCTGCCCCTCCCCCAGCGCCCTTTCTTCTCCCAGGAGAGCCCTGGTAGCTGAGTTCCAGCCGGCTGGCCGCGGCGGCCCCCGGCGCACAGCCACAAAAAGCCCGGCCAAAGCAGCGGAGGGAGGGAGCGCCACACCTGTGCACGTGCGCGGCCCTCTCCCCGGGCCTCCAGGAGAGACCACCACAGGGGAAGAGCAGGCAGGCAGGCAGGCACACAACCCACAGGAGTAGGGTGCCTGGGCCTGAGCTTCTCCTCCCGCGTGCGGGACCCCGGGCGAGCCTCGGAGCCCACCGGTACTCCGCAGACCCTGGAGGCCTGCCCCGGGCTCCCACGGTGACTGCCCAACCCCCCGGTCTCTACATCCTTAACGGAGCCCAGCCTCTGGCGCGACCGCCCGCAGGTGGAGGAGCTGTCGCTTCAACACTGCCTCCGTGCGTCGGTCCCAGTCCGTGACACAGCCTGTGCGTCCCTCCTTCCTCACCCGCCCCACACCCAACCGCTGTCTCTCTGGCTTCTGTCACCGCTAGGGAAGTGGCAGAGGCCCCGTGGAGCCAAGGGTGGCGCGAAGGGGCCTCACGTGGGCAAAGAGTAACCCGCTGCCCACGCCCGCAACGTCCTGAGGAGGCGGGGAGTAGGCGGGAGGCGCGGCGCTGCTGATGCCCGCAGGCGGGGAGAGGCTCGCCGCGGGACCGGCCCAACAACCTGGCGCGCGCTCACCACGCAGGCCTGGCAACAGCTCTTGGGGCGCCGGGAGCCCGGTCCGAGCGTCTACGGCCATACCACCCTGCATGCGCCGGATCTCGTGTGATCTCGGAAGTTAAGCAGTGTGGGGCCTGGTCAGTACTTGGATGGGAGACCGCCTGGGAATACCGGGTGCTCTAGGCTTTTGCCCGCCACTCCTTTTGCGGCCGCCATGCCCCTGGACCCTCTGCAGCCGCCAACCCCGCCACAGGACCCCTGGCCAGCGGGGCTGGGCAGGGTGGGGGGGGTGGTTAGTGGGAGGGTGGGGACCGGTCCTCCAAGGAGACTTACAGCCTCGCAGACCAGGCCTCACGCCAGCGCCTCGGCCCGGTCTGCCTCCCACAGCCCCTTCTATAGCCTCTTTTTTCCCCGCAAGCGCAAGCGGTCAACCCGCAGACCTTCGCTGCGCCCACTACTTCGCCCCCAAAGCACGACCCAGGGCTGCCTGCCGGCGCAGGCATCCAAACGGCCTCGGGCGGCTTTCTCCTGCCAATGCAGTGCGGCTCCGTGGCACCTCGGGGTCCTTGGCACAGGGGTGACCGTCCCACTGCCTGCACCCGGGCCCGGAGACAGAGGGACTGGTGGTCCCAGTTCGGCAAGCCGAGTGGTCGCCCAGCCGCCCCACCCCACCAGAGGCCTACGTCTCCACCGGCAGACACCACGACCCCTCCCCCAGCGCTTTTCCTTCTCCCAGGAGAGCCCTGAGCGCTCGGTTCCCGCCGGCCGGCCGCGAAGGTCCCCAGCGCACAGCCACAAAAGAGCCCGGCCAAAGCAGCGGAGGGAGGGAGCACCACACCTGTGCGCGTGCGCGGCCCTCACCCCGGGCCTCCAGGAGAGACCACCACAGGGGAAGAACAGGCAGGCAGGCAGGCACACAACCCACAGGAGTAGGGTGCCTAGGCTTGAGCCTCTTCTCCCGAGTGCGGGACCCGGGCGAGCTTCGGACCCCAACGGCACTCCGCAGACCCTGGAGGCCTGCCCCGGGGTCCCAGGGTGAGTGCCCAACCCCCCGGGCTCTACATCCTTAAGGGAGCCCAGCCCCGGGCGCGACAGCCCGCAGGTGGAGGAGCTGTGGCTTCAACACTGCCTCCGTGTGTTGGTCCCAGTCCGTGACACAGCCTGTGCGTCCCTCCTTCCTCACCCGCCCCACACCCAACCGCTGTCTCTCTGGCTTCTGTCACCGCCAGGGAAGTGGCAGAGGCCCCGTGGAGCCAAGGGTGGCGCGAAGGGGCCTCACGTGGGCAAAGAGTAACCCGCTGCCCACGCCCGCGGCGTCCTGAGGAGGCGGGGAGCAGGCGGGAGGCGCGGCGCTGCTGAAGCTCGCAGGCGGGGAGAGGCTCGCCGCCGGACCGGCCCAACAACCTGGCCCCCGCTCACCACGCAGGCCTGGCAACAGCTCTTGGGGCGCCTGGAGCTTGGTCCCAGCGTCTACGGCCATACCACCCTGCACGAGCCTGATCTCGGAAGCTAAGCAGGGTCGCGCCTGGTTAGTACTTGGATGGGAGACCGCCTGGGAATACCGGGTGCTCTAGGCTTTTGCCCGCCACTCCTTTTGCGGCCGCCATGCCCCTGGACCCTCTGCAGCCGCCAACCCCGCCACAGGACCCCTGGCCAGCGGGGCTGGGCGGGGTGGGGGCGGTGGTTAGAGGCAGGGTGGGTCCGGGCCGCCGCCGAGACCTACAGCCTCGCAGACCCGGCCTCACGCTAGGCGCCTCGGCCCGGTTTGCCCGCACAGCCCCTTCTATAGCCTCTTTTTTCCCCGCAAGCGCAAGCGGTCAACCCGCAGATCTTCGCCGAGCCCACTACCCCGCCCCCAAAACACGAGCCCAGGGCTGCCTGCCGGCGCAGGTCTCCAAACCGCCCCGGGAGGCTTTCTCCTGCCAAGGCAGTGCGGCTCCGTGGCACCTCGGGGCCCTTGGCACAGGGGTGACCGTCCCACTGCCTGCACCTGGGCCCGGAGACAGAGGGCCTGGTTGTCCCAGGACAGCAAGCCGAGGGGATGCCCAGCCGCCCCAAAACCGGAGGCCTCCGTCTCCGCTGGCAGGCACCGCGGCCCCTCCCCCAGCGCCCTTTTTTCTCCCAGGAGAGCCCTGGAAGCTCGGTTCCCGCCGGCCGGCCGCGGCGGCCCCCGGCGCACAGCCACAAAAAGCCCGGCCAAAGCAGCGGAGGGAGGGAGCGCCACACCTGTGCGCGTGCGCGGCCCTCTCCCCTGGCCTCCAGGAGAGACCACCACAGGGGAAGAGCAGGCAGGCAGGCAGGCACACAACCCACAGGAGTAGGGTGCCTGGGCCTGAGCTTCTCCTCCCGCGTGTGGGACCCCGGGCGAGCCTCGGAGCCCACCGGCACTCCGCAGACCCTGGACCTGCCCCGGGCTCCCACGGTGACTGCCCAACCCCCCGGTCTCTACATCCTTAACGGAGCCCAGCCCCGGGCGCGACCGCCCGCAGGTGGAGGAGCTGTCGCTTCAACACTGCCTCCATGCGTGGGTCCCAGTCCGTGACACAGCCTGTGCGTCCCTCCTTCCTCACCAGCCCCACACCCAACCGCTGTCTCTCTGGCTTCTGTCACCGCTAGGGAAGTGGAAGAGGCCCGGTGGAGCCACGGGTGGCGCGAAGGGGCCTCACTGCGGGCAAAGAGTAACCCGCTGCCCACGCCCGCGGCGTCCTGAGGAGGCGGGGAGTAGGCTGGAGGCGCGGAGCTGCTGAAGTCGTAGGCGGGGAGAGGCTCGCCGCTGGACCGGCCCAACAACCTGGCGCGCGTTCACCACACAGGCCGGGCAACAGCTCTTGGGGCGCCGGGAGCCCGGTCCGAGCGTCTACGGCCATACCACCCTGCACGCGCCGGATCTCGTCTGATCTCGGAAGCTAAGCAGGGTCGGGCCTGGTCAGTACTTGGATGGGAGACCGCCTGGGAATAGCGGGTGCTCTAGGCTTTTGCCCGCCACTCCTTTTGCGGCCGCCATGCCCCTGGACCCTCTGCAGCCGCCAACCCCGCCACAGGATCCCTGTCCAGCGGGGCTGGGCGGGGTGGGGGGGGTGGTTAGAGGCAGGGTGGGTCCGGGCCGCCACCGAGACCTACAGCCTCGCAGACCCGGCCTCACGCCAGGCGCCTCGGCTCATTCTGCCTCCACAGCCCCTTCTATAGCCTCTTTTTTCCCCGCAAGCGCAAGGGGTCAACCCGCAGACCTTCGCCGCGCCCACTACCCCGCCCCCAAAACACGAGCCCAGGGCTGCCTGCCGGCGCAGGCCTCCAAACGGCCTCTGGCGGCTTTCTCCTGCCAATGCAGTGCGGTTCCGTGGCACCTCGGGGCCCTTGGCACAGGGGTGACCGTCCCACTGCCTGCCCCCGGGCCCGGAGACAGAAGGCCTGGTTGTCCCAGGACAGCAAGCCGAGGGGATGCCCAGCCGCCACACCCCACCGGAGGCCTCCGTCTCCGCCAGCAGGCACCGCTGCCCCTCCCCCAGCGCCCTTTCTTCTCCCAGGAGAGCCCTGGTAGCTGAGTTCCAGCCGGCTGGCCGCGGCGGCCCCCGGCGCACAGCCACAAAAAGCCCGGCCAAAGCAGCGGAGGGAGGGAGCGCCACACCTGTGCACGTGCGCGGCCCTCTCCCCGGGCCTCCAGGAGAGACCACCACAGGGGAAGAGCAGGCAGGCAGGCAGGCACACAACCCACAGGAGTAGGGTGCCTGGGCCTGAGCTTCTCCTCCCGCGTGCGGGACCCCGGGCGAGCCTCGGAGCCCACCGGTACTCCGCAGACCCTGGAGGCCTGCCCCGGGCTCCCACGGTGACTGCCCAACCCCCCGGTCTCTACATCCTTAACGGAGCCCAGCCTCTGGCGCGACCGCCCGCAGGTGGAGGAGCTGTCGCTTCAACACTGCCTCCGTGCGTCGGTCCCAGTCCGTGACACAGCCTGTGCGTCCCTCCTTCCTCACCCGCCCCACACCCAACCGCTGTCTCTCTGGCTTCTGTCACCGCTAGGGAAGTGGCAGAGGCCCCGTGGAGCCAAGGGTGGCGCGAAGGGGCCTCACGTGGGCAAAGAGTAACCCGCTGCCCACGCCCGCAACGTCCTGAGGAGGCGGGGAGTAGGCGGGAGGCGCGGCGCTGCTGATGCCCGCAGGCGGGGAGAGGCTCGCCGCGGGACCGGCCCAACAACCTGGCGCGCGCTCACCACGCAGGCCTGGCAACAGCTCTTGGGGCGCCGGGAGCCCGGTCCGAGCGTCTACGGCCATACCACCCTGCACGCGCCGGATCTCGTGTGATCTCGGAAGTTAAGCAGTGTGGGGCCTGGTCAGTACTTGGATGGGAGACCGCCTGGGAATACCGGGTGCTCTAGGCTTTTGCCCGCCACTCCTTTTGCGGCCGCCATGCCCCTGGACCCTCTGCAGCCGCCAACCCCGCCACAGGACCCCTGGCCAGCGGGGCTGGGCGGGGTGGGGGGGGTGGTTAGAGGCAGGGTGGGTCCGGGCCGCCACCGAGACCTACAGCCTCGCAGACCCGGCCTCACGCCAGGCGCCTCGGCTCATTCTGCCTCCACAGCCCCTTCTATAGCCTCTTTTTTCCCCGCAAGCGCAAGGGGTCAACCCGCAGACCTTCGCCGCGCCCACTACCCCGCCCCCAAAACACGAGCCCAGGGCTGCCTGCCGGCGCAGGCCTCCAAACGGCCTCTGGCGGCTTTCTCCTGCCAATGCAGTGCGGTTCCGTGGCACCTCGGGGCCCTTGGCACAGGGGTGACCGTCCCACTGCCTGCCCCCGGGCCCGGAGACAGAAGGCCTGGTTGTCCCAGGACAGCAAGCCGAGGGGATGCCCAGCCGCCACACCCCACCGGAGGCCTCCGTCTCCGCCAGCAGGCACCGCTGCCCCTCCCCCAGCGCCCTTTCTTCTCCCAGGAGAGCCCTGGTAGCTGAGTTCCAGCCGGCTGGCCGCGGCGGCCCCCGGCGCACAGCCACAAAAAGCCCGGCCAAAGCAGCGGAGGGAGGGAGCGCCACACCTGTGCACGTGCGCGGCCCTCTCCCCGGGCCTCCAGGAGAGACCACCACAGGGGAAGAGCAGGCAGGCAGGCAGGCACACAACCCACAGGAGTAGGGTGCCTGGGCCTGAGCTTCTCCTCCCGCGTGCGGGACCCCGGGCGAGCCTCGGAGCCCACCGGTACTCCGCAGACCCTGGAGGCCTGCCCCGGGCTCCCACGGTGACTGCCCAACCCCCCGGTCTCTACATCCTTAACGGAGCCCAGCCTCTGGCGCGACCGCCCGCAGGTGGAGGAGCTGTCGCTTCAACACTGCCTCCGTGCGTCGGTCCCAGTCCGTGACACAGCCTGTGCGTCCCTCCTTCCTCACCCGCCCCACACCCAACCGCTGTCTCTCTGGCTTCTGTCACCGCTAGGGAAGTGGCAGAGGCCCCGTGGAGCCAAGGGTGGCGCGAAGGGGCCTCACGTGGGCAAAGAGTAACCCGCTGCCCACGCCCGCAACGTCCTGAGGAGGCGGGGAGTAGGCGGGAGGCGCGGCGCTGCTGATGCCCGCAGGCGGGGAGAGGCTCGCCGCGGGACCGGCCCAACAACCTGGCGCGCGCTCACCACGCAGGCCTGGCAACAGCTCTTGGGGCGCCGGGAGCCCGGTCCGAGCGTCTACGGCCATACCACCCTGCACGCGCCGGATCTCGTGTGATCTCGGAAGTTAAGCAGTGTGGGGCCTGGTCAGTACTTGGATGGGAGACCGCCTGGGAATACCGGGTGCTCTAGGCTTTTGCCCGCCACTCCTTTTGCGGCCGCCATGCCCCTGGACCCTCTGCAGCCGCCAACCCCGCCACAGGACCCCTGGCCAGCGGGGCTGGGCAGGGTGGGGGGGGTGGTTAGTGGGAGGGTGGGGACCGGTCCTCCAAGGAGACTTACAGCCTCGCAGACCAGGCCTCACGCCAGCGCCTCGGCCCGGTCTGCCTCCCACAGCCCCTTCTATAGCCTCTTTTTTCCCCGCAAGCGCAAGCGGTCAACCCGCAGACCTTCGCTGCGCCCACTACTTCGCCCCCAAAGCACGACCCAGGGCTGCCTGCCGGCGCAGGCATCCAAACGGCCTCGGGCGGCTTTCTCCTGCCAATGCAGTGCGGCTCCGTGGCACCTCGGGGTCCTTGGCACAGGGGTGACCGTCCCACTGCCTGCACCCGGGCCCGGAGACAGAGGGACTGGTGGTCCCAGTTCGGCAAGCCGAGTGGTCGCCCAGCCGCCCCACCCCACCAGAGGCCTACGTCTCCACCGGCAGACACCACGACCCCTCCCCCAGCGCTTTTCCTTCTCCCAGGAGAGCCCTGAGCGCTCGGTTCCCGCCGGCCGGCCGCGAAGGTCCCCAGCGCACAGCCACAAAAGAGCCCGGCCAAAGCAGCGGAGGGAGGGAGCACCACACCTGTGCGCGTGCGCGGCCCTCACCCTGGGCCTCCAGGAGAGACCACCACAGGGGAAGAACAGGCAGGCAGGCAGGCACACAACCCACAGGAGTAGGGTGCCTAGGCTTGAGCCTCTTCTCCCGAGTGCGGGACCCGGGCGAGCTTCAGACCCCAACGGCACTCCGCAGACCCTGGAGGCCTGCCCCGGGGTCCCAGTGTGAGTGCCCAACCCCCCGGGCTCTACATCCTTAAGGGAGCCCAGCCCCGGGCGCGACAGCCCGCAGGTGGAGGAGCTGTGGCTTCAACACTGCCTCCGTGTGTTGGTCCCAGTCCGTGACACAGCCTGTGCGTCCCTCCTTCCTCACCCGCCCCACACCCAACCGCTGTCTCTCTGGCTTCTGTCACCGCCAGGGAAGTGGCAGAGGCCCCGTGGAGCCAAGGGTGGCGCGAAGGGGCCTCACGTGGGCAAAGAGTAACCCGCTGCCCACGCCCGCGGCGTCCTGAGGAGGCGGGGAGCAGGCGGGAGGCGCGGCGCTGCTGAAGCTCGCAGGCGGGGAGAGGCTCGCCGCCGGACCGGCCCAACAACCTGGCCCCCGCTCACCACGCAGGCCTGGCAACAGCTCTTGGGGCGCCTGGAGCTTGGTCCCAGCGTCTACGGCCATACCACCCTGCACGAGCCTGATCTCGGAAGCTAAGCAGGGTCGCGCCTGGTTAGTACTTGGATGGGAGACCGCCTGGGAATACCGGGTGCTCTAGGCTTTTGCCCGCCACTCCTTTTGCGGCCGCCATGCCCCTGGACCCT
This sequence comes from Rhinolophus hipposideros, assembly GCF_964194185.1. NCBI lineage: Eukaryota > Metazoa > Chordata > Mammalia > Chiroptera > Rhinolophidae > Rhinolophus > Rhinolophus hipposideros. The sequence continues at coordinate 99,982 of NC_138051.1, read as the reverse complement.
CTGCAGCCGCCAACCCCGCCACAGGACCCCTGGCCAGCGGGGCTGGGCGGGGTGGGGGCGGTGGTTAGAGGCAGGGTGGGTCCGGGCCGCCGCCGAGACCTACAGCCTCGCAGACCCGGCCTCACGCTAGGCGCCTCGGCCCGGTTTGCCCGCACAGCCCCTTCTATAGCCTCTTTTTTCCCCGCAAGCGCAAGCGGTCAACCCGCAGATCTTCGCCGAGCCCACTACCCCGCCCCCAAAACACGAGCCCAGGGCTGCCTGCCGGCGCAGGTCTCCAAACCGCCCCGGGAGGCTTTCTCCTGCCAAGGCAGTGCGGCTCCGTGGCACCTCGGGGCCCTTGGCACAGGGGTGACCGTCCCACTGCCTGCACCTGGGCCCGGAGGCAGAGGGCCTGGTTGTCCCAGGACAGCAAGCCGAGGGGATGCCCAGCCGCCCCAAAACCGGAGGCCTCCGTCTCCGCTGGCAGGCACCGCGGCCCCTCCCCCAGCGCCCTTTTTTCTCCCAGGAGAGCCCTGGAAGCTCGGTTCCCGCCGGCCGGCCGCGGCGGCCCCCGGCGCACAGCCACAAAAAGCCCGGCCAAAGCAGCGGAGGGAGGGAGCGCCACACCTGTGCGCGTGCGCGGCCCTCTCCCCTGGCCTCCAGGAGAGACCACCACAGGGGAAGAGCAGGCAGGCAGGCAGGCACACAACCCACAGGAGTAGGGTGCCTGGGCCTGAGCTTCTCCTCCCGCGTGTGGGACCCCGGGCGAGCCTCGGAGCCCACCGGCACTCCGCAGACCCTGGACCTGCCCCGGGCTCCCACGGTGACTGCCCAACCCCCCGGTCTCTACATCCTTAACGGAGCCCAGCCCCGGGCGCGACCGCCCGCAGGTGGAGGAGCTGTCGCTTCAACACTGCCTCCATGCGTGGGTCCCAGTCCGTGACACAGCCTGTGCGTCCCTCCTTCCTCACCAGCCCCACACCCAACCGCTGTCTCTCTGGCTTCTGTCACCGCTAGGGAAGTGGAAGAGGCCCGGTGGAGCCACGGGTGGCGCGAAGGGGCCTCACTGCGGGCAAAGAGTAACCCACTGCCCACGCCCGCGGCGTCCTGAGGAGGCGGGGAGTAGGCTGGAGGCGCGGAGCTGCTGAAGTCGTAGGCGGGGAGAGGCTCGCCGCTGGACCGGCCCAACAACCTGGCGCGCGTTCACCACACAGGCCGGGCAACAGCTCTTGGGGCGCCGGGAGCCCGGTCCGAGCGTCTACGGCCATACCACCCTGCACGCGCCGGATCTCGTCTGATCTCGGAAGCTAAGCAGGGTCGGGCCTGGTCAGTACTTGGATGGGAGACCGCCTGGGAATAGCGGGTGCTCTAGGCTTTTGCCCGCCACTCCTTTTGCGGCCGCCATGCCCCTGGACCCTCTGCAGCCGCCAACCCCGCCACAGGATCCCTGGCCAGCGGGGCTGGGCGGGGTGGGGGGGGTGGTTAGAGGCAGGGTGGGTCCGGGCCGCCACCGAGACCTACAGCCTCGCAGACCCGGCCTCACGCCAGGCGCCTCGGCTCATTCTGCCTCCACAGCCCCTTCTATAGCCTCTTTTTTCCCCGCAAGCGCAAGGGGTCAACCCGCAGACCTTCGCCGCGCCCACTACCCCGCCCCCAAAACACGAGCCCAGGGCTGCCTGCCGGCGCAGGCCTCCAAACGGCCTCTGGCGGCTTTCTCCTGCCAATGCAGTGCGGTTCCGTGGCACCTCGGGGCCCTTGGCACAGGGGTGACCGTCCCACTGCCTGCCCCCGGGCCCGGAGACAGAAGGCCTGGTTGTCCCAGGACAGCAAGCCGAGGGGATGCCCAGCCGCCACACCCCACCGGAGGCCTCCGTCTCCGCCAGCAGGCACCGCTGCCCCTCCCCCAGCGCCCTTTCTTCTCCCAGGAGAGCCCTGGTAGCTGAGTTCCAGCCGGCTGGCCGCGGCGGCCCCCGGCGCACAGCCACAAAAAGCCCGGCCAAAGCAGCGGAGGGAGGGAGCGCCACACCTGTGCACGTTCGCGGCCCTCTCCCCGGGCCTCCAGGAGAGACCACCACAGGGGAAGAGCAGGCAGGCAGGCAGGCACACAACCCACAAGAGTAGGGTGCCTGGGCCTGAGCTTCTCCTCCCGCGTGCGGGACCCCGGGCGAGCCTCGGAGCCCACCGGTACTCCGCAGACCCTGGAGGCCTGCCCCGGGCTCCCACGGTGACTGCCCAACCCCCCGGTCTCTACATCCTTAACGGAGCCCAGCCTCTGGCGCGACCGCCCGCAGGTGGAGGAGCTGTCGCTTCAACACTGCCTCCGTGCGTCGGTCCCAGTCCGTGACACAGCCTGTGCGTCCCTCCTTCCTCACCCGCCCCACACCCAACCGCTGTCTCTCTGGCTTCTGTCACCGCTAGGGAAGTGGCAGAGGCCCCGTGGAGCCAAGGGTGGCGCGAAGGGGCCTCACGTGGGCAAAGAGTAACCCGCTGCCCACGCCTGCAACGTCCTGAGGAGGCGGGGAGTAGGCGGGAGGCGCGGCGCTGCTGATGCCCGCAGGCGGGGAGAGGCTCGCCGCGGGACCGGCCCAACAACCTGGCGCGCGCTCACCACGCAGGCCTGGCAACAGCTCTTGGGGCGCCGGGAGCCCGGTCCGAGCGTCTACGGCCATACCACCCTGCACGCGCCGGATCTCGTGTGATCTCGGAAGTTAAGCAGTGTGGGGCCTGGTCAGTACTTGGATGGGAGACCGCCTGGGAATACCGGGTGCTCTAGGCTTTTGCCCGCCACTCCTTTTGCGGCCGCCATGCCCCTGGACCCTCTGCAGCCGCCAACCCCGCCACAGGATCCCTGGCCAGCGGGGCTGGGCGGGGTGGGGGGGGTGGTTAGAGGCAGGGTGGGTCCGGGCCGCCACCGAGACCTACAGCCTCGCAGACCCGGCCTCACGCCAGGCGCCTCGGCTCATTCTGCCTCCACAGCCCCTTCTATAGCCTCTTTTTTCCCCGCAAGCGCAAGGGGTCAACCCGCAGACCTTCGCCGCGCCCACTACCCCGCCCCCAAAACACGAGCCCAGGGCTGCCTGCCGGCGCAGGCCTCCAAACGGCCTCTGGCGGCTTTCTCCTGCCAATGCAGTGCGGTTCCGTGGCACCTCGGGGCCCTTGGCACAGGGGTGACCGTCCCACTGCCTGCCCCCGGGCCCGGAGACAGAAGGCCTGGTTGTCCCAGGACAGCAAGCCGAGGGGATGCCCAGCCGCCACACCCCACCGGAGGCCTCCGTCTCCGCCAGCAGGCACCGCTGCCCCTCCCCCAGCGCCCTTTCTTCTCCCAGGAGAGCCCTGGTAGCTGAGTTCCAGCCGGCTGGCCGCGGCGGCCCCCGGCGCACAGCCACAAAAAGCCCGGCCAAAGCAGCGGAGGGAGGGAGCGCCACACCTGTGCACGTGCGCGGCCCTCTCCCCGGGCCTCCAGGAGAGACCACCACAGGGGAAGAGCAGGCAGGCAGGCAGGCACACAACCCACAGGAGTAGGGTGCCTGGGCCTGAGCTTCTCCTCCCGCGTGCGGGACCCCGGGCGAGCCTTGGAGCCCACCGGTACTCCGCAGACCCTGGAGGCCTGCCCCGGGCTCCCACGGTGACTGCCCAACCCCCCGGTCTCTACATCCTTAACGGAGCCCAGCCTCTGGCGCGACCGCCCGCAGGTGGAGGAGCTGTCGCTTCAACACTGCCTCCGTGCGTCGGTCCCAGTCCGTGACACAGCCTGTGCGTCCCTCCTTCCTCACCCGCCCCACACCCAACCGCTGTCTCTCTGGCTTCTGTCACCGCTAGGGAAGTGGCAGAGGCCCCGTGGAGCCAAGGGTGGCGCGAAGGGGCCTCACGTGGGCAAAGAGTAACCCGCTGCCCACGCCCGCAACGTCCTGAGGAGGCGGGGAGTAGGCGGGAGGCGCGGCGCTGCTGATGCCCGCAGGCGGGGAGAGGCTCGCCGCGGGACCGGCCCAACAACCTGGCGCGCGCTCACCACGCAGGCCTGGCAACAGCTCTTGGGGCGCCGGGAGCCCGGTCCGAGCGTCTACGGCCATACCACCCTGCACGCGCCGGATCTCGTGTGATCTCGGAAGTTAAGCAGTGTGGGGCCTGGTCAGTACTTGGATGGGAGACCGCCTGGGAATACCGGGTGCTCTAGGCTTTTGCCCGCCACTCCTTTTGCGGCCGCCATGCCCCTGGACCCTCTGCAGCCGCCAACCCCGCCACAGGACCCCTGGCCAGCGGGGCTGGGCAGGGTGGGGGGGGTGGTTAGTGGGAGGGTGGGGACCGGTCCTCCAAGGAGACTTACAGCCTCGCAGACCAGGCCTCACGCCAGCGCCTCGGCCCGGTCTGCCTCCCACAGCCCCTTCTATAGCCTCTTTTTTCCCCGCAAGCGCAAGCGGTCAACCCGCAGACCTTCGCTGCGCCCACTACTTCGCCCCCAAAGCACGACCCAGGGCTGCCTGCCGGCGCAGGCATCCAAACGGCCTCGGGCGGCTTTCTCCTGCCAATGCAGTGCGGCTCCGTGGCACCTCGGGGTCCTTGGCACAGGGGTGACCGTCCCACTGCCTGCACCCGGGCCCGGAGACAGAGGGACTGGTGGTCCCAGTTCGGCAAGCCGAGTGGTCGCCCAGCCGCCCCACCCCACCAGAGGCCTACGTCTCCACCGGCAGACACCACGACCCCTCCCCCAGCGCTTTTCCTTCTCCCAGGAGAGCCCTGAGCGCTCGGTTCCCGCCGGCCGGCCGCGAAGGTCCCCAGCGCACAGCCACAAAAGAGCCCGGCCAAAGCAGCGGAGGGAGGGAGCACCACACCTGTGCGCGTGCGCGGCCCTCACCCCGGGCCTCCAGGAGAGACCACCACAGGGGAAGAACAGGCAGGCAGGCAGGCACACAACCCACAGGAGTAGGGTGCCTAGGCTTGAGCCTCTTCTCCCGAGTGCGGGACCCGGGCGAGCTTCGGACCCCAACGGCACTCCGCAGACCCTGGAGGCCTGCCCCGGGGTCCCAGGGTGAGTGCCCAACCCCCCGGGCTCTACATCCTTAAGGGAGCCCAGCCCCGGGCGCGACAGCCCGCAGGTGGAGGAGCTGTGGCTTCAACACTGCCTCCGTGTGTTGGTCCCAGTCCGTGACACAGCCTGTGCGTCCCTCCTTCCTCACCCGCCCCACACCCAACCGCTGTCTCTCTGGCTTCTGTCACCGCCAGGGAAGTGGCAGAGGCCCCGTGGAGCCAAGGGTGGCGCGAAGGGGCCTCACGTGGGCAAAGAGTAACCCGCTGCCCACGCCCGCGGCGTCCTGAGGAGGCGGGGAGCAGGCGGGAGGCGCGGCGCTGCTGAAGCTCGCAGGCGGGGAGAGGCTCGCCGCCGGACCGGCCCAACAACCTGGCCCCCGCTCACCACGCAGGCCTGGCAACAGCTCTTGGGGCGCCTGGAGCTTGGTCCCAGCGTCTACGGCCATACCACCCTGCACGAGCCTGATCTCGGAAGCTAAGCAGGGTCGCGCCTGGTTAGTACTTGGATGGGAGACCGCCTGGGAATACCGGGTGCTCTAGGCTTTTGCCCGCCACTCCTTTTGCGGCCGCCATGCCCCTGGACCCTCTGCAGCCGCCAACCCCGCCACAGGACCCCTGGCCAGCGGGGCTGGGCGGGGTGGGGGCGGTGGTTAGAGGCAGGGTGGGTCCGGGCCGCCGCCGAGACCTACAGCCTCGCAGACCCGGCCTCACGCTAGGCGCCTCGGCCCGGTTTGCCCGCACAGCCCCTTCTATAGCCTCTTTTTTCCCCGCAAGCGCAAGCGGTCAACCCGCAGATCTTCGCCGAGCCCACTACCCCGCCCCCAAAACACGAGCCCAGGGCTGCCTGCCGGCGCAGGTCTCCAAACCGCCCCGGGAGGCTTTCTCCTGCCAAGGCAGTGCGGCTCCGTGGCACCTCGGGGCCCTTGGCACAGGGGTGACCGTCCCACTGCCTGCACCTGGGCCCGGAGACAGAGGGCCTGGTTGTCCCAGGACAGCAAGCCGAGGGGATGCCCAGCCGCCCCAAAACCGGAGGCCTCCGTCTCCGCTGGCAGGCACCGCGGCCCCTCCCCCAGCGCCCTTTTTTCTCCCAGGAGAGCCCTGGAAGCTCGGTTCCCGCCGGCCGGCCGCGGCGGCCCCCGGCGCACAGCCACAAAAAGCCCGGCCAAAGCAGCGGAGGGAGGGAGCGCCACACCTGTGCGCGTGCGCGGCCCTCTCCCCTGGCCTCCAGGAGAGACCACCACAGGGGAAGAGCAGGCAGGCAGGCAGGCACACAACCCACAGGAGTAGGGTGCCTGGGCCTGAGCTTCTCCTCCCGCGTGTGGGACCCCGGGCGAGCCTCGGAGCCCACCGGCACTCCGCAGACCCTGGACCTGCCCCGGGCTCCCACGGTGACTGCCCAACCCCCCGGTCTCTACATCCTTAACGGAGCCCAGCCCCGGGCGCGACCGCCCGCAGGTGGAGGAGCTGTCGCTTCAACACTGCCTCCATGCGTGGGTCCCAGTCCGTGACACAGCCTGTGCGTCCCTCCTTCCTCACCAGCCCCACACCCAACCGCTGTCTCTCTGGCTTCTGTCACCGCTAGGGAAGTGGAAGAGGCCCGGTGGAGCCACGGGTGGCGCGAAGGGGCCTCACTGCGGGCAAAGAGTAACCCGCTGCCCACGCCCGCGGCGTCCTGAGGAGGCGGGGAGTAGGCTGGAGGCGCTGAGCTGCTGAAGTCGTAGGCGGGGAGAGGCTCGCCGCTGGACCGGCCCAACAACCTGGCGCGCGTTCACCACACAGGCCGGGCAACAGCTCTTGGGGCGCCGGGAGCCCGGTCCGAGCGTCTACGGCCATACCACCCTGCACGCGCCGGATCTCGTCTGATCTCGGAAGCTAAGCAGGGTCGGGCCTGGTCAGTACTTGGATGGGAGACCGCCTGGGAATAGCGGGTGCTCTAGGCTTTTGCCCGCCACTCCTTTTGCGGCCGCCATGCCCCTGGACCCTCTGCAGCCGCCAACCCCGCCACAGGATCCCTGGCCAGCGGGGCTGGGCGGGGTGGGGGGGGTGGTTAGAGGCAGGGTGGGTCCGGGCCGCCACCGAGACCTACAGCCTCGCAGACCCGGCCTCACGCCAGGCGCCTCGGCTCATTCTGCCTCCACAGCCCCTTCTATAGCCTCTTTTTTCCCCGCAAGCGCAAGGGGTCAACCCGCAGACCTTCGCCGCGCCCACTACCCCGCCCCCAAAACACGAGCCCAGGGCTGCCTGCCGGCGCAGGCCTCCAAACGGCCTCTGGCGGCTTTCTCCTGCCAATGCAGTGCGGTTCCGTGGCACCTCGGGGCCCTTGGCACAGGGGTGACCGTCCCACTGCCTGCCCCCGGGCCCGGAGACAGAAGGCCTGGTTGTCCCAGGACAGCAAGCCGAGGGGATGCCCAGCCGCCACACCCCACCGGAGGCCTCCGTCTCCGCCAGCAGGCACCGCTGCCCCTCCCCCAGCGCCCTTTCTTCTCCCAGGAGAGCCCTGGTAGCTGAGTTCCAGCCGGCTGGCCGCGGCGGCCCCCGGCGCACAGCCACAAAAAGCCCGGCCAAAGCAGCGGAGGGAGGGAGCGCCACACCTGTGCACGTGCGCGGCCCTCTCCCCGGGCCTCCAGGAGAGACCACCACAGGGGAAGAGCAGGCAGGCAGGCAGGCACACAACCCACAGGAGTAGGGTGCCTGGGCCTGAGCTTCTCCTCCCGCGTGCGGGACCCCGGGCGAGCCTCGGAGCCCACCGGTACTCCGCAGACCCTGGAGGCCTGCCCCGGGCTCCCACGGTGACTGCCCAACCCCCCGGTCTCTACATCCTTAACGGAGCCCAGCCTCTGGCGCGACCGCCCGCAGGTGGAGGAGCTGTCGCTTCAACACTGCCTCCGTGCGTCGGTCCCAGTCCGTGACACAGCCTGTGCGTCCCTCCTTCCTCACCCGCCCCACACCCAACCGCTGTCTCTCTGGCTTCTGTCACCGCTAGGGAAGTGGCAGAGGCCCCGTGGAGCCAAGGGTGGCGCGAAGGGGCCTCACGTGGGCAAAGAGTAACCCGCTGCCCACGCCCGCAACGTCCTGAGGAGGCGGGGAGTAGGCGGGAGGCGCGGCGCTGCTGATGCCCGCAGGCGGGGAGAGGCTCGCCGCGGGACCGGCCCAACAACCTGGCGCGCGCTCACCACGCAGGCCTGGCAACAGCTCTTGGGGCGCCGGGAGCCCGGTCCGAGCGTCTACGGCCATACCACCCTGCACGCGCCGGATCTCGTGTGATCTCGGAAGTTAAGCAGTGTGGGGCCTGGTCAGTACTTGGATGGGAGACCGCCTGGGAATACCGGGTGCTCTAGGCTTTTGCCCGCCACTCCTTTTGCGGCCGCCATGCCCCTGGACCCTCTGCAGCCGCCAACCCCGCCACAGGACCCCTGGCCAGCGGGGCTGGGCAGGGTGGGGGGGGTGGTTAGTGGGAGGGTGGGGACCGGTCCTCCAAGGAGACTTACAGCCTCGCAGACCAGGCCTCACGCCAGCGCCTCGGCCCGGTCTGCCTCCCACAGCCCCTTCTATAGCCTCTTTTTTCCCCGCAAGCGCAAGCGGTCAACCCGCAGACCTTCGCTGCGCCCACTACTTCGCCCCCAAAGCACGACCCAGGGCTGCCTGCCGGCGCAGGCATCCAAACGGCCTCGGGCGGCTTTCTCCTGCCAATGCAGTGCGGCTCCGTGGCACCTCGGGGTCCTTGGCACAGGGGTGACCGTCCCACTGCCTGCACCCGGGCCCGGAGACAGAGGGACTGGTGGTCCCAGTTCGGCAAGCCGAGTGGTCGCCCAGCCGCCCCACCCCACCAGAGGCCTACGTCTCCACCGGCAGACACCACGACCCCTCCCCCAGCGCTTTTCCTTCTCCCAGGAGAGCCCTGAGCGCTCGGTTCCCGCCGGCCGGCCGCGAAGGTCCCCAGCGCACAGCCACAAAAGAGCCCGGCCAAAGCAGCGGAGGGAGGGAGCACCACACCTGTGCGCGTGCGCGGCCCTCACCCCGGGCCTCCAGGAGAGACCACCACAGGGGAAGAACAGGCAGGCAGGCAGGCACACAACCCACAGGAGTAGGGTGCCTAGGCTTGAGCCTCTTCTCCCGAGTGCGGGACCCGGGCGAGCTTCGGACCCCAACGGCACTCCGCAGACCCTGGAGGCCTGCCCCGGGGTCCCAGGGTGAGTGCCCAACCCCCCGGGCTCTACATCCTTAAGGGAGCCCAGCCCCGGGCGCGACAGCCCGCAGGTGGAGGAGCTGTGGCTTCAACACTGCCTCCGTGTGTTGGTCCCAGTCCGTGACACAGCCTGTGCGTCCCTCCTTCCTCACCCGCCCCACACCCAACCGCTGTCTCTCTGGCTTCTGTCACCGCCAGGGAAGTGGCAGAGGCCCCGTGGAGCCAAGGGTGGCGCGAAGGGGCCTCACGTGGGCAAAGAGTAACCCGCTGCCCACGCCCGCGGCGTCCTGAGGAGGCGGGGAGCAGGCGGGAGGCGCGGCGCTGCTGAAGCTCGCAGGCGGGGAGAGGCTCGCCGCCGGACCGGCCCAACAACCTGGCCCCCGCTCACCACGCAGGCCTGGCAACAGCTCTTGGGGCGCCTGGAGCTTGGTCCCAGCGTCTACGGCCATACCACCCTGCACGAGCCTGATCTCGGAAGCTAAGCAGGGTCGCGCCTGGTTAGTACTTGGATGGGAGACCGCCTGGGAATACCGGGTGCTCTAGGCTTTTGCCCGCCACTCCTTTTGCGGCCGCCATGCCCCTGGACCCTCTGCAGCCGCCAACCCCGCCACAGGACCCCTGGCCAGCGGGGCTGGGCGGGGTGGGGGCGGTGGTTAGAGGCAGGGTGGGTCCGGGCCGCCGCCGAGACCTACAGCCTCGCAGACCCGGCCTCACGCTAGGCGCCTCGGCCCGGTTTGCCCGCACAGCCCCTTCTATAGCCTCTTTTTTCCCCGCAAGCGCAAGCGGTCAACCCGCAGATCTTCGCCGAGCCCACTACCCCGCCCCCAAAACACGAGCCCAGGGCTGCCTGCCGGCGCAGGTCTCCAAACCGCCCCGGGAGGCTTTCTCCTGCCAAGGCAGTGCGGCTCCGTGGCACCTCGGGGCCCTTGGCACAGGGGTGACCGTCCCACTGCCTGCACCTGGGCCCGGAGACAGAGGGCCTGGTTGTCCCAGGACAGCAAGCCGAGGGGATGCCCAGCCGCCCCAAAACCGGAGGCCTCCGTCTCCGCTGGCAGGCACCGCGGCCCCTCCCCCAGCGCCCTTTTTTCTCCCAGGAGAGCCCTGGAAGCTCGGTTCCCGCCGGCCGGCCGCGGCGGCCCCCGGCGCACAGCCACAAAAAGCCCGGCCAAAGCAGCGGAGGGAGGGAGCGCCACACCTGTGCGCGTGCGCGGCCCTCTCCCCTGGCCTCCAGGAGAGACCACCACAGGGGAAGAGCAGGCAGGCAGGCAGGCACACAACCCACAGGAGTAGGGTGCCTGGGCCTGAGCTTCTCCTCCCGCGTGTGGGACCCCGGGCGAGCCTCGGAGCCCACCGGCACTCCGCAGACCCTGGACCTGCCCCGGGCTCCCACGGTGACTGCCCAACCCCCCGGTCTCTACATCCTTAACGGAGCCCAGCCCCGGGCGCGACCGCCCGCAGGTGGAGGAGCTGTCGCTTCAACACTGCCTCCATGCGTGGGTCCCAGTCCGTGACACAGCCTGTGCGTCCCTCCTTCCTCACCAGCCCCACACCCAACCGCTGTCTCTCTGGCTTCTGTCACCGCTAGGGAAGTGGAAGAGGCCCGGTGGAGCCACGGGTGGCGCGAAGGGGCCTCACTGCGGGCAAAGAGTAACCCGCTGCCCACGCCCGCGGCGTCCTGAGGAGGCGGGGAGTAGGCTGGAGGCGCGGAGCTGCTGAAGTCGTAGGCGGGGAGAGGCTCGCCGCTGGACCGGCCCAACAACCTGGCGCGCGTTCACCACACAGGCCGGGCAACAGCTCTTGGGGCGCCGGGAGCCCGGTCCGAGCGTCTACGGCCATACCACCCTGCACGCGCCGGATCTCGTCTGATCTCGGAAGCTAAGCAGGGTCGGGCCTGGTCAGTACTTGGATGGGAGACCGCCTGGGAATAGCGGGTGCTCTAGGCTTTTGCCCGCCACTCCTTTTGCGGCCGCCATGCCCCTGGACCCTCTGCAGCCGCCAACCCCGCCACAGGATCCCTGGCCAGCGGGGCTGGGCGGGGTGGGGGGGGTGGTTAGAGGCAGGGTGGGTCCGGGCCGCCACCGAGACCTACAGCCTCGCAGACCCGGCCTCACGCCAGGCGCCTCGGCTCATTCTGCCTCCACAGCCCCTTCTATAGCCTCTTTTTTCCCCGCAAGCGCAAGGGGTCAACCCGCAGACCTTCGCCGCGCCCACTACCCCGCCCCCAAAACACGAGCCCAGGGCTGCCTGCCGGCGCAGGCCTCCAAACGGCCTCTGGCGGCTTTCTCCTGCCAATGCAGTGCGGTTCCGTGGCACCTCGGGGCCCTTGGCACAGGGGTGACCGTCCCACTGCCTGCCCCCGGGCCCGGAGACAGAAGGCCTGGTTGTCCCAGGACAGCAAGCCGAGGGGATGCCCAGCCGCCACACCCCACCGGAGGCCTCCGTCTCCGCCAGCAGGCACCGCTGCCCCTCCCCCAGCGCCCTTTCTTCTCCCAGGAGAGCCCTGGTAGCTGAGTTCCAGCCGGCTGGCCGCGGCGGCCCCCGGCGCACAGCCACAAAAAGCCCGGCCAAAGCAGCGGAGGGAGGGAGCGCCACACCTGTGCACGTGCGCGGCCCTCTCCCCGGGCCTCCAGGAGAGACCACCACAGGGGAAGAGCAGGCAGGCAGGCAGGCACACAACCCACAGGAGTAGGGTGCCTGGGCCTGAGCTTCTCCTCCCGCGTGCGGGACCCCGGGCGAGCCTCGGAGCCCACCGGTACTCCGCAGACCCTGGAGGCCTGCCCCGGGCTCCCACGGTGACTGCCCAACCCCCCGGTCTCTACATCCTTAACGGAGCCCAGCCTCTGGCGCGACCGCCCGCAGGTGGAGGAGCTGTCGCTTCAACACTGCCTCCGTGCGTCGGTCCCAGTCCGTGACACAGCCTGTGCGTCCCTCCTTCCTCACCCGCCCCACACCCAACCGCTGTCTCTCTGGCTTCTGTCACCGCTAGGGAAGTGGCAGAGGCCCCGTGGAGCCAAGGGTGGCGCGAAGGGGCCTCACGTGGGCAAAGAGTAACCCGCTGCCCACGCCCGCAACGTCCTGAGGAGGCGGGGAGTAGGCGGGAGGCGCGGCGCTGCTGATGCCCGCAGGCGGGGAGAGGCTCGCCGCGGGACCGGCCCAACAACCTGGCGCGCGCTCACCACGCAGGCCTGGCAACAGCTCTTGGGGCGCCGGGAGCCCGGTCCGAGCGTCTACGGCCATACCACCCTGCACGCGCCGGATCTCGTGTGATCTCGGAAGTTAAGCAGTGTGGGGCCTGGTCAGTACTTGGATGGGAGACCGCCTGGGAATACCGGGTGCTCTAGGCTTTTGCCCGCCACTCCTTTTGCGGCCGCCATGCCCCTGGACCCTCTGCAGCCGCCAACCCCGCCACAGGACCCCTGGCCAGCGGGGCTGGGCGGGGTGGGGGGGGTGGTTAGAGGCAGGGTGGGTCCGGGCCGCCACCGAGACCTACAGCCTCGCAGACCCGGCCTCACGCCAGGCGCCTCGGCTCATTCTGCCTCCACAGCCCCTTCTATAGCCTCTTTTTTCCCCGCAAGCGCAAGGGGTCAACCCGCAGACCTTCGCCGCGCCCACTACCCCGCCCCCAAAACACGAGCCCAGGGCTGCCTGCCGGCGCAGGCCTCCAAACGGCCTCTGGCGGCTTTCTCCTGCCAATGCAGTGCGGTTCCGTGGCACCTCGGGGCCCTTGGCACAGGGGTGACCGTCCCACTGCCTGCCCCCGGGCCCGGAGACAGAAGGCCTGGTTGTCCCAGGACAGCAAGCCGAGGGGATGCCCAGCCGCCACACCCCACCGGAGGCCTCCGTCTCCGCCAGCAGGCACCGCTGCCCCTCCCCCAGCGCCCTTTCTTCTCCCAGGAGAGCCCTGGTAGCTGAGTTCCAGCCGGCTGGCCGCGGCGGCCCCCGGCGCACAGCCACAAAAAGCCCGGCCAAAGCAGCGGAGGGAGGGAGCGCCACACCTGTGCACGTGCGCGGCCCTCTCCCCGGGCCTCCAGGAGAGACCACCACAGGGGAAGAGCAGGCAGGCAGGCAGGCACACAACCCACAGGAGTAGGGTGCCTGGGCCTGAGCTTCTCCTCCCGCGTGCGGGACCCCGGGCGAGCCTCGGAGCCCACCGGTACTCCGCAGACCCTGGAGGCCTGCCCCGGGCTCCCACGGTGACTGCCCAACCCCCCGGTCTCTACATCCTTAACGGAGCCCAGCCTCTGGCGCGACCGCCCGCAGGTGGAGGAGCTGTCGCTTCAACACTGCCTCCGTGCGTCGGTCCCAGTCCGTGACACAGCCTGTGCGTCCCTCCTTCCTCACCCGCCCCACACCCAACCGCTGTCTCTCTGGCTTCTGTCACCGCTAGGGAAGTGGCAGAGGCCCCGTGGAGCCAAGGGTGGCGCGAAGGGGCCTCACGTGGGCAAAGAGTAACCCGCTGCCCACGCCCGCAACGTCCTGAGGAGGCGGGGAGTAGGCGGGAGGCGCGGCGCTGCTGATGCCCGCAGGCGGGGAGAGGCTCGCCGCGGGACCGGCCCAACAACCTGGCGCGCGCTCACCACGCAGGCCTGGCAACAGCTCTTGGGGCGCCGGGAGCCCGGTCCGAGCGTCTACGGCCATACCACCCTGCACGCGCCGGATCTCGTGTGATCTCGGAAGTTAAGCAGTGTGGGGCCTGGTCAGTACTTGGATGGGAGACCGCCTGGGAATACCGGGTGCTCTAGGCTTTTGCCCGCCACTCCTTTTGCGGCCGCCATGCCCCTGGACCCTCTGCAGCCGCCAACCCCGCCACAGGACCCCTGGCCAGCGGGGCTGGGCAGGGTGGGGGGGTGGTTAGTGGGAGGGTGGGGACCGGTCCTCCAAGGAGACTTACAGCCTCGCAGACCAGGCCTCACGCCAGCGCCTCGGCCCGGTCTGCCTCCCACAGCCCCTTCTATAGCCTCTTTTTTCCCCGCAAGCGCAAGCGGTCAACCCGCAGACCTTCGCTGCGCCCACTACTTCGCCCCCAAAGCACGACCCAGGGCTGCCTGCCGGCGCAGGCATCCAAACGGCCTCGGGCGGCTTTCTCCTGCCAATGCAGTGCGGCTCCGTGGCACCTCGGGGTCCTTGGCACAGGGGTGACCGTCCCACTGCCTGCACCCGGGCCCGGAGACAGAGGGACTGGTGGTCCCAGTTCGGCAAGCCGAGTGGTCGCCCAGCCGCCCCACCCCACCAGAGGCCTACGTCTCCACCGGCAGACACCACGACCCCTCCCCCAGCGCTTTTCCTTCTCCCAGGAGAGCCCTGAGCGCTCGGTTCCCGCCGGCCGGCCGCGAAGGTCCCCAGCGCACAGCCACAAAAGAGCCCGGCCAAAGCAGCGGAGGGAGGGAGCACCACACCTGTGCGCGTGCGCGGCCCTCACCCTGGGCCTCCAGGAGAGACCACCACAGGGGAAGAACAGGCAGGCAGGCAGGCACACAACCCACAGGAGTAGGGTGCCTAGGCTTGAGCCTCTTCTCCCGAGTGCGGGACCCGGGCGAGCTTCAGACCCCAACGGCACTCCGCAGACCCTGGAGGCCTGCCCCGGGGTCCCAGGGTGAGTGCCCAACCCCCCGGGCTCTACATCCTTAAGGGAGCCCAGCCCCGGGCGCGACAGCCCGCAGGTGGAGGAGCTGTGGCTTCAACACTGCCTCCGTGTGTTGGTCCCAGTCCGTGACACAGCCTGTGCGTCCCTCCTTCCTCACCCGCCCCACACCCAACCGCTGTCTCTCTGGCTTCTGTCACCGCCAGGGAAGTGGCAGAGGCCCCGTGGAGCCAAGGGTGGCGCGAAGGGGCCTCACGTGGGCAAAGAGTAACCCGCTGCCCACGCCCGCGGCGTCCTGAGGAGGCGGGGAGCAGGCGGGAGGCGCGGCGCTGCTGAAGCTCGCAGGCGGGGAGAGGCTCGCCGCCGGACCGGCCCAACAACCTGGCCCCCGCTCACCACGCAGGCCTGGCAACAGCTCTTGGGGCGCCTGGAGCTTGGTCCCAGCGTCTACGGCCATACCACCCTGCACGAGCCTGATCTCGGAAGCTAAGCAGGGTCGCGCCTGGTTAGTACTTGGATGGGAGACCGCCTGGGAATACCGGGTGCTCTAGGCTTTTGCCCGCCACTCCTTTTGCGGCCGCCATGCCCCTGGACCCTCTGCAGCCGCCAACCCCGCCACAGGACCCCTGGCCAGCGGGGCTGGGCGGGGTGGGGGCGGTGGTTAGAGGCAGGGTGGGTCCGGGCCGCCGCCGAGACCTACAGCCTCGCAGACCCGGCCTCACGCTAGGCGCCTCGGCCCGGTTTGCCCGCACAGCCCCTTCTATAGCCTCTTTTTTCCCCGCAAGCGCAAGCGGTCAACCCGCAGATCTTCGCCGAGCCCACTACCCCGCCCCCAAAACACGAGCCCAGGGCTGCCTGCCGGCGCAGGTCTCCAAACCGCCCCGGGAGGCTTTCTCCTGCCAAGGCAGTGCGGCTCCGTGGCACCTCGGGGCCCTTGGCACAGGGGTGACCGTCCCACTGCCTGCACCTGGGCCCGGAGGCAGAGGGCCTGGTTGTCCCAGGACAGCAAGCCGAGGGGATGCCCAGCCGCCCCAAAACCGGAGGCCTCCGTCTCCGCTGGCAGGCACCGCGGCCCCTCCCCCAGCGCCCTTTTTTCTCCCAGGAGAGCCCTGGAAGCTCGGTTCCCGCCGGCCGGCCGCGGCGGCCCCCGGCGCACAGCCACAAAAAGCCCGGCCAAAGCAGCGGAGGGAGGGAGCGCCACACCTGTGCGCGTGCGCGGCCCTCTCCCCTGGCCTCCAGGAGAGACCACCACAGGGGAAGAGCAGGCAGGCAGGCAGGCACACAACCCACAGGAGTAGGGTGCCTGGGCCTGAGCTTCTCCTCCCGCGTGTGGGACCCCGGGCGAGCCTCGGAGCCCACCGGCACTCCGCAGACCCTGGACCTGCCCCGGGCTCCCACGGTGACTGCCCAACCCCCCGGTCTCTACATCCTTAACGGAGCCCAGCCCCGGGCGCGACCGCCCGCAGGTGGAGGAGCTGTCGCTTCAACACTGCCTCCATGCGTGGGTCCCAGTCCGTGACACAGCCTGTGCGTCCCTCCTTCCTCACCAGCCCCACACCCAACCGCTGTCTCTCTGGCTTCTGTCACCGCTAGGGAAGTGGAAGAGGCCCGGTGGAGCCACGGGTGGCGCGAAGGGGCCTCACTGCGGGCAAAGAGTAACCCACTGCCCACGCCCGCGGCGTCCTGAGGAGGCGGGGAGTAGGCTGGAGGCGCGGAGCTGCTGAAGTCGTAGGCGGGGAGAGGCTCGCCGCTGGACCGGCCCAACAACCTGGCGCGCGTTCACCACACAGGCCGGGCAACAGCTCTTGGGGCGCCGGGAGCCCGGTCCGAGCGTCTACGGCCATACCACCCTGCACGCGCCGGATCTCGTCTGATCTCGGAAGCTAAGCAGGGTCGGGCCTGGTCAGTACTTGGATGGGAGACCGCCTGGGAATAGCGGGTGCTCTAGGCTTTTGCCCGCCACTCCTTTTGCGGCCGCCATGCCCCTGGACCCTCTGCAGCCGCCAACCCCGCCACAGGATCCCTGGCCAGCGGGGCTGGGCGGGGTGGGGGGGGTGGTTAGAGGCAGGGTGGGTCCGGGCCGCCACCGAGACCTACAGCCTCGCAGACCCGGCCTCACGCCAGGCGCCTCGGCTCATTCTGCCTCCACAGCCCCTTCTATAGCCTCTTTTTTCCCCGCAAGCGCAAGGGGTCAACCCGCAGACCTTCGCCGCGCCCACTACCCCGCCCCCAAAACACGAGCCCAGGGCTGCCTGCCGGCGCAGGCCTCCAAACGGCCTCTGGCGGCTTTCTCCTGCCAATGCAGTGCGGTTCCGTGGCACCTCGGGGCCCTTGGCACAGGGGTGACCGTCCCACTGCCTGCCCCCGGGCCCGGAGACAGAAGGCCTGGTTGTCCCAGGACAGCAAGCCGAGGGGATGCCCAGCCGCCACACCCCACCGGAGGCCTCCGTCTCCGCCAGCAGGCACCGCTGCCCCTCCCCCAGCGCCCTTTCTTCTCCCAGGAGAGCCCTGGTAGCTGAGTTCCAGCCGGCTGGCCGCGGCGGCCCCCGGCGCACAGCCACAAAAAGCCCGGCCAAAGCAGCGGAGGGAGGGAGCGCCACACCTGTGCACGTTCGCGGCCCTCTCCCCGGGCCTCCAGGAGAGACCACCACAGGGGAAGAGCAGGCAGGCAGGCAGGCACACAACCCACAAGAGTAGGGTGCCTGGGCCTGAGCTTCTCCTCCCGCGTGCGGGACCCCGGGCGAGCCTCGGAGCCCACCGGTACTCCGCAGACCCTGGAGGCCTGCCCCGGGCTCCCACGGTGACTGCCCAACCCCCCGGTCTCTACATCCTTAACGGAGCCCAGCCTCTGGCGCGACCGCCCGCAGGTGGAGGAGCTGTCGCTTCAACACTGCCTCCGTGCGTCGGTCCCAGTCCGTGACACAGCCTGTGCGTCCCTCCTTCCTCACCCGCCCCACACCCAACCGCTGTCTCTCTGGCTTCTGTCACCGCTAGGGAAGTGGCAGAGGCCCCGTGGAGCCAAGGGTGGCGCGAAGGGGCCTCACGTGGGCAAAGAGTAACCCGCTGCCCACGCCTGCAACGTCCTGAGGAGGCGGGGAGTAGGCGGGAGGCGCGGCGCTGCTGATGCCCGCAGGCGGGGAGAGGCTCGCCGCGGGACCGGCCCAACAACCTGGCGCGCGCTCACCACGCAGGCCTGGCAACAGCTCTTGGGGCGCCGGGAGCCCGGTCCGAGCGTCTACGGCCATACCACCCTGCACGCGCCGGATCTCGTGTGATCTCGGAAGTTAAGCAGTGTGGGGCCTGGTCAGTACTTGGATGGGAGACCGCCTGGGAATACCGGGTGCTCTAGGCTTTTGCCCGCCACTCCTTTTGCGGCCGCCATGCCCCTGGACCCTCTGCAGCCGCCAACCCCGCCACAGGATCCCTGGCCAGCGGGGCTGGGCGGGGTGGGGGGGGTGGTTAGAGGCAGGGTGGGTCCGGGCCGCCACCGAGACCTACAGCCTCGCAGACCCGGCCTCACGCCAGGCGCCTCGGCTCATTCTGCCTCCACAGCCCCTTCTATAGCCTCTTTTTTCCCCGCAAGCGCAAGGGGTCAACCCGCAGACCTTCGCCGCGCCCACTACCCCGCCCCCAAAACACGAGCCCAGGGCTGCCTGCCGGCGCAGGCCTCCAAACGGCCTCTGGCGGCTTTCTCCTGCCAATGCAGTGCGGTTCCGTGGCACCTCGGGGCCCTTGGCACAGGGGTGACCGTCCCACTGCCTGCCCCCGGGCCCGGAGACAGAAGGCCTGGTTGTCCCAGGACAGCAAGCCGAGGGGATGCCCAGCCGCCACACCCCACCGGAGGCCTCCGTCTCCGCCAGCAGGCACCGCTGCCCCTCCCCCAGCGCCCTTTCTTCTCCCAGGAGAGCCCTGGTAGCTGAGTTCCAGCCGGCTGGCCGCGGCGGCCCCCGGCGCACAGCCACAAAAAGCCCGGCCAAAGCAGCGGAGGGAGGGAGCGCCACACCTGTGCACGTGCGCGGCCCTCTCCCCGGGCCTCCAGGAGAGACCACCACAGGGGAAGAGCAGGCAGGCAGGCAGGCACACAACCCACAGGAGTAGGGTGCCTGGGCCTGAGCTTCTCCTCCCGCGTGCGGGACCCCGGGCGAGCCTTGGAGCCCACCGGTACTCCGCAGACCCTGGAGGCCTGCCCCGGGCTCCCACGGTGACTGCCCAACCCCCCGGTCTCTACATCCTTAAGGGAGCCCAGCCCCGGGCGCGACAGCCCGCAGGTGGAGGAGCTGTGGCTTCAACACTGCCTCCGTGTGTTGGTCCCAGTCCGTGACACAGCCTGTGCGTCCCTCCTTCCTCACCCGCCCCACACCCAACCGCTGTCTCTCTGGCTTCTGTCACCGCCAGGGAAGTGGCAGAGGCCCCGTGGAGCCAAGGGTGGCGCGAAGGGGCCTCACGTGGGCAAAGAGTAACCCGCTGCCCACGCCCGCGGCGTCCTGAGGAGGCGGGGAGCAGGCGGGAGGCGCGGCGCTGCTGAAGCTCGCAGGCGGGGAGAGGCTCGCCGCCGGACCGGCCCAACAACCTGGCGCGCGCTCACCACGCAGGCCTGGCAACAGCTCTTGGGGCGCCGGGAGCCCGGTCCGAGCGTCTATGGCCATACCACCCTGCACGCGCCGGATCTCGTCTGATCTCGGAAGCTAAGCAGTGTCGGGCCTGGTCAGTACTTGGATGGGAGACCGCCTGGGAATACCGGGTGCTCTAGGCTTTTGCCCGCCACTCCTTTTGCGGCCGCCATGCCCCTAAACCCTCTGCAGCCGCCAACCCCGCCACAGGAACCCTGGGTGGCGGGGCTGGGCGGGGTGGGGGGGTGGGTAGTGGGAGGGTGGTGTCCGGGCCGCCGCCGAGACCTACAGCCTCGCAGACCTGGCCTCATGCCAGGCGCCTGAGCCTGGTCTGCCCCCCACAGCCCATTCTATCGCCTTTTTTTTCCCGCAAGCGCAAGCGGTCATCTTGCAGACCTTCCCTGTGCCCACTACCTCGTCCCCAAAGCCCAAGCCCACGGCTGCCTGCCCGCGCAGGCCTTTAAACGGCCTCGGGCGGCTTTCTCCTGCCAAGGCAGTGCGGCTCCGTGGGACCTCGGGGTCCTTGGCACAGGGGTGACCGTCCCACTGCCTGCACCCGCGCCCGTAGACAGAGAAACTGGTTGTCCCAGGACAGCAAGCTGATGGGACGCCCAGCTGCCCCACCCCACCTTAGGCATCCGTCTCTGCCGGCAGGCACCGCGGCCCCTCCCCCAGCGCCCTTCCTTCTCCCAGGAGAGCCCTGCGCGCTCGATTCCCGCCAGCCATCCGCCTTGACCGCTGGAGCACAGCCACAAAAGAGCCCAGCCAAAGCTCGGAGGGAGGGAGCAACACACCTGCGCGCGCACGGGCGTTGCCCCCGCCTTTGGGCTTCAGGAGAGACCACCACTGGGGAAAAGCAGGCAGGCAGGCAGGCACACAACCCACAGCAGGAGGGTGCCTGGGCCTGAGCCTCTCCTTCGGCGTGCGGGACCCCGGGCGGGTCTCGGACCCCACCGGCACTCCGCAGACCCTGGAGGCCTGCCCCGGGATCCCCCGGGCACTGCCTCCTTAACGGAGCCCAGCCCCGGGCGCGACCGCACTCCGGTGGAGGAGCTGCCACTTCAACACAGCTTTCGTGCGTCTGTCCAAATCCGTGAACCAGCCTGTGCGACCCTCCTTCCTCCCCTCATCCCCGACTCCCAACCCCTGTCTCTCTGGCTTCTGTCACCGCCAGGGAATTGGCAGAGGCCCCGTGGAGCCACGGGTGGCGCAAAGGGGCCTCGCTGCGGGCAAGGAGTAACCCGGTGCCCACGCCCGCGGCGTCCAGAGGAGGCTGGGAGCAGGCGGGAGGCTCGGCGCTGCTGGAGCCGGCCAGGGGGGAGAGGCTCACCGCTGCTGCGGTCCAACAACCTGGCGCGCGATCACCACGCAGGCCGGGATGTTGCTCTTGGGGCGCCGGGAGCCCGGCCCCAGCGTCTACGGCCATACCACCCTGAAAGTGCCCGATCTCGTCTGATCTGGAAGCTAAGCAGGGTCGGGCCTGGTTAGTACTTGGATGGGAGACCGCCTGGGAATACCGGGTGATGGAGGCTATTGCCCGCCACTCCTTTTGCGACCGCCACGCCCCCGGACCCTCTGCAGATGCCCACCTTGCCTCAGGACTACCCGGAGCCCTCCCGTGACACCTACCCCTAGCCCTCGGCCAACCCCTACCACTACCACTAGTCCTAGTCCTAACATGAGCCCTAACCCTAACATTGCCCGTGGGCCTCTGCCAACCACTAGCCCTTCATTTTACCCTACCCCGAGCACTACCCCTCGCCCTAGGCCTACGCCTAGCACAACCTCTGGTCCTACCCCTACCCCTGGCCCTACAGCTCCCCTTACCCATAGGCCCACCCCCATCCCTACCCCTAGACACAGCTCCAACTCCTGGCCCTAGGCCTACTCCAAGGTTTAACCCGACTCTCACCCCTTACCCTATGACTACCCCAGTGCTACGCCTACCGCTCCCACTAGCCCTAGCTTCGGCCGTAGACCAACGCCCAGTGCTCACTCTAGTCCGAGGCCTAGCACTTGCGCGTCGCCGACCAGTACACCTTGCCCTACCGTTAGCCAGAGCACTAACCCGTGTCCTACGAAATCACCCTGGACCCACCCTTAGCCACACCCTAATCCAGCCCTACACCTGTTCCGAGCCCTAGGACTACCCACAGCCCTACCGTGACACTTACCCCTAGCCCTCGGTCAACCACTACCACTACCACTAGTCCTAGGCCTAACATGAGCCCTAACCCTAACACTGCCCGTGGGCCACTGCCAACCAATAACCCTTCACCTAACCCTACCCCGAGAACTACGCCTCGCCCTAGGCCTACACCTAGCACTACCTCTGATCCTACCCCTACCCCTGGCCCTACAGCTCCCCCTACCCATAGGCCCACCCCCATCCCTACCCCTAGCCACAGCTCCAACTCCTGGCCCTAAGCCTACTCCGAGGTTTACCCCGACACCCACCACTTGCACTATGCCTACCCCAGCGCTACGCCTACCGCTCCCACTAGCCCTAGCTCGGGGCCTAGACCAACGCCCAGTGCTCACTCTCGTCCGAGGCCTAGCACTTGCGCGTCGCCGACCAGTACACCTTGCCCTACCGTTAGCCAGAGCACTAACCAGTGTCCTACGAAATCACCCTGGACCGACCCTTAGCCACACGCTAATCCAGCCCTACACCTGTTCCGAGTACTAGGACTACCCGGAGGCCTCCCGTGACACCTACCCCTAGCCCTCGGCCAACCGCTACCACTACCACTAGTCCTAGGCCTAACATGAGCCCTAACCCTAACACTGCCCGTGGGCCTCTGCCAACCACTAGCCCTTCACTTAACCCTACCCCGAGCAGTAACCCTCGCCCTAAACCTATGCCGAGCACTACCTCTGGTCCTACCTATACCCCTGGCCCTACAGCTCCCCCTACCCATAGGCCCACCCCCATCCCTACGCCGAGCCACAGCTCCAACTCCTGGCCCTAGGCCTACTCCGAGGTTTACCCCGACACCACCCGTTGCCCTATGCCTACGCCAGCGCTACGCCTACCGCTCCCACTAGCCCTAGCTCGGGCCTTAGACCAACGCCCAGTGCTCACTCTATCCGATGCCTACCACTTGCTTGTCGCTGACCAGTACAACTTGCCCTACCGTTAGCCAGAGCACTAACCCGTGTCCTACGAAATCACCATGGACCCACCCTTAGCCACACCCTAATCCAGCCCTACACCTGTTCCGAGTCCTAGGACTACCCGGAGCCCTCCCGTGACACCTACCCCTAGCCACCGGCAAACCCCTACCAGTACCACTAGTCCTAGACCTAACATGAGCCCTAACCCTAACACTGCCCGTGGGCCTCTGCCAACCACTAGCCCTTCATTTTACCCTACCCCGAGCACTACCCCTCGCCCTAGGCCTACGCCTAGTACTACCTCTGGTTCTACCCCTACCCCTGGCCCTAAAGCTCCCCCTACCCATAGGCCCACCCCCATCCCTACCCCTAGCCACAGCTCCAACTCCTGGCCCTAGGCCTACTCCGAGGTTTACCCCGACACCCTCACCTTGCCCTATGAATACCCCAGCGCTACGCCTACCGCTCCCATTAGCCCCAGCTCGGGCCGTAGACCAACGCCCAGTGCTCACTCTAGTCTGAGGTCTAGCACTTGCGCGTCACCGACCAGTACACCTTGCCCTACCGCGAGCCAGAGCACTAAACTGTGTCCTACGAAATCACCCTGGACCCACCCTTAGCCACACCCTAATCCAGCCCTACACCTGTTCCGAGTCCTAGGACTACACACAAACCTCCCGTGACACTTACCCGTAGCCCTCGGCCAACCACTACCACTACCACTATTCCTAGGCCTAACATGAGCACTAACCCTAAAACTTCACGTGGGCCTCTGCCAACCACTAGCCCTTCACCTAACCCTACCCCGAGCACTACACCTCGCCCTAGGCCTACGCCTAGCACTACCTCTGGTCCTACCCCTACCCCTGGCCCTACAGCTCCCCCTACCCATAGGCCCACCCACATCCCTACCCCTAGCCACAGCTCCAACTCCTGGCCCTAGGTCTACTCCGAGGTTTACCTTGACACCCACCCCTTGTCCTATGCCTACTCCAGCGCTACGCCTACCGCTTTCACTAGCCTTAGCTAAGGCCCTAGACCAACGCCCAGTGCTCACTGTAGTCCGATGCCTAGCACTTGCCTGTCGCCGACCAGTACACCTTGCCCTACCGTTAGCCAGAGCACTAACCAGTGTCTTACGAAATCACCCTGGACGCACATTTAGCCACACCCTAATCCAGCCCTACACCTGTTCCGAGTCCTAGGACTACCTGGAGGCCTCCCGTGACACCCACCCCTAGCCCTCGGCCAACCCCTACCACTACCACTAGTCCTAGGCCTAACTTGAGCCCTAACCCTAACACTGCCCGTGGGCCTCTGCCAACCACTAGCCGTTCACCTAACCCTACCCCGGGCACTACCCCTCGCCCTAGGCCTACGCCTAGCACTACCTCTGGTCCTACCCCTACCCCTGCCCCTACAGCTCCCCCTACCCATAGACCCACCCCCATCCCAACACCTATCCACAGCTCCAACTCCTGCCCCTAGGGCTACTCCGAGATTTACCCCGACACCACCCGTTGCCCTATGCCTACGCCAGCGTTACTCCTACCGCTCCCATTAGCCCCAGTCGGGCCCTAGACCAACGCCCAGTGCTCACTCTAGTCCGAGGCCTAGCACTTGCGCGTCGCCGACCAGTACATCTTGCCGTACCGTTAGCCAGAGCACTAACCCGTGTCCTACGAAATCACCCTGGACCCACCCTTAGCCACACCCTAATCCAGCCCTAAACCTGTTCCGAGTCCTAGGACTACCGGGAGCCCTCCCGTGACACCTACCCCTAGCCCTCGGACAACCCCTACCACTACCACTAGTCCTAGGCCTAAAATGAGCCCTAACCCTAATACAGCCCGTGGGTTTCTGCCAACCCCTAGCACTTCACCTAACCCTACCCCGAGCACTACCCCTCTCCCTAGGCCTACACCTAGCACTACCTCTAGTCCTAACCCTACCCCTGGCCCTACAGCTCCCCCTAACCATAGGCCCACCCCCATCCCTACCCTTAGCCACAGCTCCAACTTCTGGCCGTAGGCCTACTCCAAGGTTTACCCCGACACCCACCCCTTGCCCTAAGCCTACGCCAGCGCTACGCCTACCGCTCCCATTAGCCCCAGCTCGGGCCCTAGACCAACGCCCAGTGCTCACTCTAGTCCGAGGCCTAGCACTTGCGCGTCGCCGACCAGTACACCTTGCCCTACCATTAGCCAGAGCACTAACCCGTGTCCTACGAAATCACCCTGGACCCACCCTTAGCCACACACTAATCCAGCCCTAAACCTGTTCCGAGTCCTAGGACTACTCTGAGCCCTCCCGTAACACCTACCCCTAGCCCTCGGCCACCCCCTACCACTACCACTAGTCCTAGGCCTAAAATGAGCCCTAAAACTAACACTGCCCGTGGACCACTGCCAACCACTAGCCCTTCACCTAACCCTACCCCGAGCACTACCCCTCGCCCTAGGCCTACGCATAGCACTACCTCTGGTCCTACCCCTACCCCTGGCCGTACAGTTCCCCCTACCCATAGGCCCACACCCATCCCTACCCCTAGCCACAGCTCGAACTCCTGGCCGTAGGCCTACTCCGAGGTTTACCCCGACACCCACCCATTGCCCTATGCCTACCCCAGCGCTACGCCTACCGCTCCCACTAGCCTTAGGTCGGGCCCTAACCAAACGCCCAGTGCTCACTCTAGTCCGAACCTAGCACTTGCCCGTCGCCGACCAGTACACCTTGCCCTACCGATAGCCAGAACACTAACACGTGTCCTACGAAATCAACCTGAACCCACCCTTAGCCACACCCTAATCCAGCCCTACACCTGTTCCGAGTCCTAGGACTACCCGGAGCCCTCCCATGACACCTACACCTAGCCCTCGACCACCCACTACCAGTACCACTAGTCCTAGACCTAACATGAGCCCTAACCCTAACACTGCCCGTGGGCCTCTGCCAACCACTAGCCCTTCATTTTACCCTACCCCGAGCACTACCCCTCGCCCTAGGCCTATGCCTAGCACTACCTCTGGTCCTATTCCTACCCTTGGCCCTACAGCTCCCCTTACCCATAGGCCCACCCCCATCCCTACACCTAGCCACAGCTCCAACTCCTGGCCTTAGGCCTACTCCGAGGTTTACCCCGACACCACCCGTTGCCCTATGCCTACGCCAGCGCTACGCCTACCGCTCCCACTAGCCCTAGCTCGGGCCCTAGACCAACGCCCAGTGCTCACTCTAGTCCGAGGCCTGGCACTTGCCCGTCGCCGACCAGAACACCTTGCCCTAACCGTTAGCCAGAGCACTAACCCGTGTCCTACGATATCACTCTGGACCCACCCTTAGCCACACCCTAATCCAGCCCTACACCTGTTCCGAGTCCTAGGACTACCCGGAGCGCATCCCTTGACACCTACCCCTAGCCCTCTGCCAACCCCTACCACTACCACTAGTCCTAGTCCTAATATGAGCCCTAACCCTAACACTGCCCGTGGGCCTCTGCCAACCAGTAGCCCTTCATTATACCTTACCCCGAGCACTACCCCTCGCCCTAGGCCTACGCCTAGCACTACCTCTGGTCCTACCCCTACCCCTGGCCCTACAGCTCCCCCTACCCATAGGCCCACCTCCATCCCAACCCCTAGCCACAGCTCCAACACCTGGCCCTAAGCCTACTCCGAGGTTTACCCCAACACCCACTCATTGCCCTATGGCTACCCCAGCGCTACGCCTACCGCTTTCACTAGCCCTAGCTCAGGCCCTTGACGAACGCCCAGGGCTCACTCTAGTCCGAGGCATAGCACTTGCGCGTCGCCGACCAGTACAACTTGCCCTACCGTTATCCAAAGCACTAACCCGTGTCCTACGAAATCACCCTGGACCAACCCTTAACCACACCCTAATCCAGCCCTACACCTGTTCCGTGTCCTAGGACTACCCGGAGCCCTCCCGTGACACCTACCCCTAGCCCTCGGCCAACCCCTACCACTTCCACTAGTCCTAGGCCTAACATGAGCCCTAACCCTAACACTGCCCGTAGGCCACTAACAACCACTAGCCCTTCACCTAACCCTACACCGAGAACTACCCCTCGCCCTAGGCCGACGCCTAGCACTACCTATGGTCCTACCACTACCCCTAGCCACAGCTCCAAATCCTGACCCTAGGCCTACTTCGAGGTTTACCCCGACACCACCCGTTGCCCTATGCCTATGCCTGCGCTACGCCTACCGCTTCCATTAGCCCCGGCTCGGGCCCTAGACCAACGCCCAGTGCTCACTCTAGTCCGAGGCCTAGCACTTGCCCGTCGCCGACCAGTACACCTTGCCCTACCGTTAGCCAGAGCACTAACCCGTGTCCTACGAAATCACCCTGGACCCACCCTTAGCCACACCATAATCCAGCCCTAAACCTGGTCCGAGTCCTAGGACTCCCCGGAGCCCTCCCGTGACACCTACCCTAGTACTCGGCCAACCCCTAACACTACCACTAGTTTTAGGCCTAAAATGAGTTCTAACCCTAACACTGCCCGTGGGCCTCTGCCAACCCCTAGCCCTTCACCTAACCCTACTCCGAGCACTACCCCTCTCCCTAGGCCTACGCCTAGCACTACCTCTGGTCCTACCCCTACCCCTGGCCCTATAGCTCCCCCTAACCATAGGCCCACCCCCATCCCTGCCCGTAGCCACAGCTCCAACTCCTGGCCCTAGGCCTACTCCAAGGTTTACCCCGACACCCACCCCTTGCCCTATGCCTACCCAAGCGCTACGCCTACCGCTCCCACTAGCCCTAGAACGGGGCCTAGACCAACGCCCAGTGCTCACTCTGGTCCGAGGCCTAGCACTTGCCCGTCGCCGACCAGTACACCTTGCCGTACCGTTAGCCAGAGCACTAACCCGTGTCCTACGACATCACTCTGGACCCACCCTTAGCCACACCCTAATGCAGCCCTACACCTGTTCCGAGTCCTAGGACTACCCGGAGCCCTCCCATGACATCTACCCCTAGCCCTCTGCCAACCCCTACCACTACCACTAGTCCTAGTCCTAACATGAGCCCTAACCCTAACACTGTCCGTGGGCCTCTGCCAACCACTAGCCCTTCACCTAACCCTACCCCGAGAACTACCCCTCGCCCTAGGCCTAAGACTAGCACTACCTCTGGTCCTACACATACCCCTAGCCCTACAGCTCCACCTACCCTTAGGACCACCCCCATCCCTACCCCTAGCCACAGCTCCAACTCCTGCCCTAGGCCTACTCCAAGGTTTACCCTGACACCCACCCCTTGCCTTATGCCTACCCCAGTGCTACGCCTACCGCTCCCACTAGCCCTAGCTCGGGCCCTAGACCAACGCCCAGTGCTCACTCTATCCGAGGCCTAGCACTTGCCCGTCGCCGACCAGTACACCTTGCCCTACCGTTAGTCAGAGC
Source organism: Rhinolophus hipposideros (assembly GCF_964194185.1). NCBI lineage: Eukaryota > Metazoa > Chordata > Mammalia > Chiroptera > Rhinolophidae > Rhinolophus > Rhinolophus hipposideros. Next base: position 72,055 of record NC_138051.1, on the reverse strand, counting down.
ACTAACCCGTGTCCTACGAAATCACCCTGACCCATTCTTAGACAAACCCTAATCCAGCCCTACACCTGTTCCGAGTCCTAGGACTACCCGGAGCCCTCCCGTGACACCTACCCCTAGCCCACGGCCAACCCCTACCACTACCACTACTCCTAGGCCTAACATGAGCCCTAACCGTAACACTGCCCGTGGGCCTCTCCCAACCACTAGCCCTTCACCTAACCCTACCCCGAACACTACTTCTCGCCCTAGGCCTCCGTTTAGCACTACCTCTGGTCCTACCCCTACCCCTGGCCGTACAGTTACCCCTACCCATAGGCTCACACCCATCCCTACCCCTAGCCACAGCTCGAATTCCTGTCCGTAGGCCTACTCCGAGGTTTACCCCGACACCCACCCATTTCCCTATGCCTACCCCAGCGCTACGCCTACCGCTCCCACTAGCCTTAGGTCGGGCCCTAGACCAACGCCCAGTGCTCACTCTAGTCCGAGGCCTAGCACTTGCCCGTCGCCGACCAGTACACCTTGCCCTACCGTTAGCCAGAGTACTAACCCGTGTCCTACGAAATCAACCTGAACCCACCCTTAGCCACACCCTAATCCAGCCCTACACCTGTTCCGAGTCCTAGAACTACCCGGAGCCCTCCCATGACACCTACACCTAGCCCTCGGCCACCCACTACCAGTACCACTAGTCCTAGACCTAACATGAGCCCTAACCCTAACACTTCCCGTGGGCCTCTGCCAACCACTAGCCCTTCATTTTACCCTACCCCGAGCACTACCCCTCGCGCTAGGCCTATGCCTAGCACTACCTTTGGTCCTATTCCTACCCTTGGCCCTACAGCTCCCCTTACCCATAGGCCCACCCCCATCCCTACCCCTAGCCACAGCTCCAACTCCTGGCCTTAGGCATACTCCGAGGTTTACCCCGACACCACCCGTTGCCCTATGCCTATGCCAGCGCTACTCCTACCGCTCCCACTAGCCCTAGCTCGGGCCCTAGACCAACGCCCAGTGCTCACTTTAGTCGGAGGCCTAGCACTTGCCCGTCGCCGACCAGAACACCTTGCCCTAACCGTTAGCCAGAGCACTAACCCGTGTCCTGCGATATCACTCTGGACCCACCCTTAGACACACCCTAGTCCAGCCCTACACCTGTTCCGAGTCCTAGGACTACCCGGAGCCCACCCATGACACCTACCCCTAGCCCTCTGCCAACCCCTACCACTACCACTAGTCCTAGTCCTAATATGAGCCCTAACCCTAACACTGACCGTGGGCCTCTGCCAACCACTAGCCCTTCATTATACCCTACCCCGAGCAACACCCCTCGCCCTAGGCCTACGCCTAGCACTACCTCTGGTCCTACTCCTACCCCTGGCCCTACAGCTCCCCCTACCCATAGGCCCACCCCCATCCCAACCACTAGCCACAGCTCCAACACCTGGCCCTAAGCCTACTCCGAGGTTTACCCCGACACCCACCCCTTGCCCTATGCCTACCCCAGTGCTTCGCCTACCACTCACACTAGCCCAAGCTCGGGCCCTAGACCAACGCCCATGCTCACTCTAGTCCGAGGCCTAGCTCTTGCGCGTCGCCGACCAGTACACCTTGCCCTACCGTTAGCCAGAGCACTAACCCGTGTTCTACAAAATCACCCTGGACCCACCCTTAGCCACACCCTAATGCAGCCCTACACCTGTTCCGAGTACTAGGACTACCCGGAGGCCTCCCGTGACACCTACCCCTAGCCCTCGGCCAACCCCAACCACTATTACTAGTCCTAGACCTAACATGAGCCCTAACCCTAACACTGCCCGTGGGCCTCTGCCAACCACTAGCTCTTCACCTAACCCTTCCCGAGCACTACCCCTCGCCCTAGGCCTACGCCTAGCACTACCTCTGGTCCTACCCATACTCCTGGCCCTACAGCTCCCCCTACCCATAGGCCCACCCCCATCCCTACCCCTATCCACAGCTCCAACTCCTGGCCCTAGGTCTACTCCGAGGTTTACCCCGACACCACCCGTTGCCCTATGCCTACGCCAGTGCTACGCCTACTGCTCCCATTAGCCCCAGCTCGGGCCCTAGACCAAACCCAGTGCTCACTCTAGTCCAAGCCTAGCACTTGCGCGTCGCCGACCAGTACACCTTGCCTTACCGTTAGCCAGAGCACTAACCCGTGTCCTACGAAATCACCCTGGACCCACCCTTAGCCACACACTAATCCAGCCCTAAGCCTGTTCCGAGTCCTAGGACTACCCTGAGCCCTCCCGTAACACCTACCCCTAGCCCTCGGCCACACCCTACCACTACCACTAGTCCTAGGCCTAAAATGAGCCCTAACCCTAACACTGCCCGTGAGCCTCTGCCAACCCATAGCCCTTCACCTAACCCTACCCCGAGCACTACCCCTCTCCCTAGGCCTACGCCTAGCACTACCTCTGGTCCTACCCCTACCCCTGGCCCTACAGCTCCCCCTAACCATAGGCCCACCCCCATCCCTACCCCTAGCTACAGCTCCAACTCCTGGCCCTAGGCCTACTCCAAGGTTTACCTTGACACCCACCCCTTGCCCTATGCCTACCCCAGTGCTACGCCTACCGCTCCCACTAGCCCTAGCTCGGGCCCTAGACCAACGCCCAGTGCTCACTCTATCCGAGGCCTAGCACTTGCCCGTCGCCGACCAGTACACCTTGCCCTAACGTTAGCCAGAGCACTAACCCGTGTCCTACAAAATCACCCTGGACCCATTCTTAACCACACCCTAATCCAGCCCTACACCTCTTTTGAGTCCTAGGACTACCCGGAGCCCTCCCGTGACACCTACCCCTAGCCCACGGCCAACCCCTACCACTACCACTACTCCTAGGCCTAACATGAGCCCTAACCCTAACACTGCCCGTGGGCCTCTCCCAACCACTAGCCCTTCACCTAACCCTACCCCGAGCACTACCCCTCGCCCTAGGCCTACGTTTAGCACTACCTCTGGTCCTACCCCTACCCCTCGCCGTACAGTTCCCCCTACCCATAGGCCCACACCCATTTCTACCCCTAGCCACAGCTCGAACTCCTGACCGTAGGCATACTCCGAGGTTTACCCCGACACCCACCCATTGCCCTATGCCTACCCCAGCGGTACGCCTACCGCTCCCACTAGCCTTAGGTCGGGCCCTAGACCAACGCCCAGTGCTCACTCTAGTCCGAGGCCTAGCACTTGCCCGTCGCCGACCAGTACACCTTGCCCTACCATTAGCCAGAGCACTAACCCGTGTCCTACGAAATCAACCTGAACCCACCCTTAGCCACACCCTAATGCAGCCCTACACCTGTTCCGAGTTCTAGGACTACCCGGAGCCCTCCCATGACACCTACACCTAGCCCTCGACCACCCACTACCAGTACCACTAGTCCTATACCTAACATGAGCCCTAACCCTAACACTGTCCGTGGGCCTCTGCCAACCACTAGCCCTTTATTTTACCCTACACCGAGCACTACCCCTCGCCCTAGGCCTATGCCTAACACTACCTCTGGTCCTATTCCTACCCTTGGCCCTACAGCTCCCCTTACCCATAGGCCCACCCCCATCCCTACCCCTAGCAACAGCTCCAACTCCTGGCCTTAGGCCTACTCCGAGGTTTACCCCGACACCACCCGTTTCCCTATGCCTACGCCAGCGCTACGCCTACCGCTCCCACTAGCCCTAGCTCGGGCCCTAGACCAACGCCCAGTGCTCACTCTAGTCCGAGGCCTAGCACATGCCTGTCGCCGACCAGAACACCTTGCCCTAACCGTTAGCCAGAGCACTAACCCGTGTCCTACGAAATCACCCTGGACCCACCCTTAGCACCACCCTAATCCAGCCCTACACCTGGTCCGAGTCCTAGGACTACCCGGAGCCCTCCCGTGACAACTACTCGTAGCCCTCGGCCAACCCCTACCACTACCACGAGTCCTAGGCCTAACATGAGCCCTAACCCTAACACTGCCCGTGGGCCACTGCCAACCAATATCCCTTCACCTAACCCTACCCCGAGAACTACCCCTCGCCCTAGGCCTACGCCTAGCACTACCTCTGGTCCTACCCCTACCCCTGGCCCTACATCTCCCCCTACCCTTAGGCCCACCCCCATCTCTACCCCTAGCCACAGCTCCAACTCCTGGCCCTAGGCCTACTCCAAGGTGTACCCCGACACCCACCCCTTGCCCTATGCCTACCTCAGTGCCACGCCTACCACTCCCACAAGCCCTCGCTCGGGCCCTAGACCAACGCCCAGTGCTCACTCTATCCGAGCCTAGCACCTGCCCGTCGCCGACCAGTACACCTTGCCCTACAGTTAGCCAGAGCAATAACACGTGTCCTACGAAATCACCCTGGACCCATTCTTAGCCACACCCTAATCCAGCCCTACACCTGTTCCGAGTCCTAGGACTACCCGGAGCCCTCCCGTGACACCTACCACTAGCCCACGGTCAACCCCTACCACTACCACTAGTCCTAGGCCTAACATGAGCCCTAACCCTACATTGCCCGTGGGCCTCAGCCAACCACTAGCCCTTCACCTAACCCTACCCCGAGCACTACCCCTCGCCCTAGGCCTACGTCTAGCACTACCTCTGGTCCTACCCCTACCCCTGGCCGTACAGCTCCCCCTACCATAGGCCCACACCCATCCCTACCCCTAGCCACAGCTCGAACTCCTGGTTCTAGGCCTATTCCGAGGTTTACCCCGACACTCACCCCTTGCCCTATGCCTACCCAGCGCTACGCCTACCGCTCCCACTAGCCCTACCTTGGGCCATAGACCAACGCCCAGTGCTCACTCAAGTCCGAGGCCTAGCACTTGCCCGTCGCCGACCAGTACACCTTGCCCTACCGTTAGCCAGAGCACTAACCCGTGTCCTACGAAATCACCCTGGACGCACACTTAGCCACACCCTAATCCAGCCCTACCCTGTTCCGAGTCCTAGGACTACACACAGCCCTCCCGTGACATTTACCCCTAGCCCTCTGCCAACCACTACCACTACCACTACTCTTAGGCCTAAAATGAGCCCTAACCCTAACACTGTCGGTGGGCCTCTACCAACCCCTAGCGCTTCACCTAACCCTACCCCGAGCACTAACCCTCGCCCTAGGCCTACGCCTAGCACTACCTCTGGTCCTAACCCTACCCCTGCCCCTACAGCTCCCCGTACCCATAGGCCCACCCCCATCCCTTACCCTAGCCACAGCTCCAACTCCTGGCCCTAGGCCTACACCAAGGTTTACCCCGACACCCACCCCTTGCCCTATGCCTACCCCAGCGCTACGCCTACCGCTCCCACTAGCCCTAGCTCGGGCCGTAGACCAACGCCCAGTGCTCACTCTAGTCCGAGGCCTAGCACTTGCGTGTCCCCGACCAGTACACCTTGCCCTACCGTTAGCCAGAGCACTAACCCGTGTCCTACGAAATCACCCTGGACCCACCCTTAGCCACACCCTAATCCAGCCCTACACCTATTCCGAGTCCTAGGACTAACCGGAGCCCTCCCGTGACACCTACCCCTAGCCCACAGCCAACCCCTATCACTACCACTAGTCCTAGTCCTAACATGAGCCCTAACCCTAACACTGCCCGTGGGCCTCTGCCAGCCACTAGCGCTTCACCTAACCCTACCCCGAGCACTACCCCTCGCCCTAGGCCTACGCCCAGCACTACCTCTGGTCCTACACCTACCCCTGGCCTTAAAGCTCCCCCTAACCATAGGCCGACCCCCATCCCTACCCCTAGCCACAGCTCCAACTCCTGGCCCTAGGCCTACTCCAAGGTTTACCGCGACACCCACCCCTTGCGCTATGCCTACTCCAGCGCTACGCCTACCGCTCCCAGTAGCCTTAGGTCGGGCCCTAGACCAACGCCCAGAGCTCACTCTAGTCCGAGGCCTAGCACTTGCCCGTCGCCGACCAGTACACCTTGCCCTACCGTTAGCCAGAGTACTAACTCGTGTCCTACGAAATCACACTGGACCCACCCTTAGCCACACCCTAATCCAGCGCTACACCTGTTCCGAGTCCTAGGACTACCCGGATCCCTCCAATGACACCTACCACTAGCCCTCGGCCAACCCCTACAAGTACCACTAGTCCTAGTCCTAACATGAGCCCTAACCCTAACACTGCCCGTGGGCCTCTGCCAACCACTAGCCCTTCATTTACCCAACCCCGAGCACTACCCCTCATCCTAGGCCTACGCCTAGCACTACCTCTGGTCCTAACCCTACCCCTGTCCCTACAGCTCCCCTTACCCATAGGCCCACCCCCATCCCTACCCCTAGCCACAGCTCCAACTCCTGGCCCTAGGCCTACTCCGAGGTTTACCCCTACACCCACCCATTGCCCTATGCCTACTTTAGCGCTACGCCTACTCCTCCCACTAGCCCTAGCTCGGGCCCTAGACCAACGCCCAGTGCTCACTCTAGTCCGAGGCCTAGCACTTGCGCGTCGCCGACCAGTACACCTTGCCCTACCGTTAGCCAGAGCACTAACCCGTGTCCTACGAAATCACCCTGGACCCACCCTTAGCCACACCCTAATCCAGCCCTACACCTGTTTTGAGTCCTAGGACTACCCGGAGCCCTCCCGTGACACCTACCCCTAGCCCTCGGCCAACCCCTACCAATACCACTAGTCCTAGGCCTAACATGAGCCCTAACCCTAACACTGCCCGTAGGCCTCTGCCAACCAATGGCCCTTCACATAACCCTACCCCGAGCACTACCCCTAGCCCTAGGCCTACGCCTAGCACTACCTCTGGTCCTACCCATACCCCTGGCCCTACAGTTCCCCCTAGCCATAGGCCCACCCCCATCCCTACGCCGACCCACTGCTCCAACTCCTGGCCCTAAACCTACTCCGAGGTTTACCCCGACACCCACCCCTTTCCCTATTCCTACCGCAGCATTACGCCTACCGCTCCCACTAGACCTAGCTCGGGCCCTAGACCAACGCCCAGTGCTCACTCTACTCCGAGGCCTAGCACTTGCCCGTCGCCGACCAGTACACCTTGCCCTACCGTTATCCAGAGCACTAACCCGTGTCCTACGAAATCACCCTGGACCCACCCTTAGCCACACCCTAATCCAGACCTACACCTGTTCCGAGTCCTAGGACTACCCGGAGCCCTCCCGTGACACCTACCCCTAGCCCTCAGCCAACCACTACCACTACCACTAGTCCTAGGCCTAAAATGAGCCCTAACCCTAACACTGTACGTGGGCCTCTGCCAACCCCTAGCCCTTCACCTAACCCTACCCCGAGCACTACCCCTCGCCCTAGGCCTACGCATAGCACTACCTCTGCTCCTCCCCTACCCCTGGCACTACAACTCCCCCGAACCATAGGCCCACCCCCATCCCTACCCCTAGCCACAGCTCCAACTCCTGGCCCTAGGCCTACTCCAAGGTTTACACCGACACCCACCCCTAGCCATATGCCTACCCCAGCACTACACCTACCGCTCCCACTAGCCCTAGCTCAGTCCCTAGACCAACGCCCAGTGCTCACTCTAGTCCGAGGCCTAGCACTTGCGCGTCGCCGACCAGTACACCTTGCCCTATTGTTAGCCAGAGCACTAACCCGTGTCCTACAAAATCACCCAGGACCCACCCTTAGCCACACCCTAATTTAGCCCTACACCTGTTCCGAGTCCTAGGACTACCCGGCGCCCTCCAGTGACACCTACCCGTAGCCCACGGCCAACCAATACCACTACCACTAGCCTAGTCCTAACATGAGCCCTAACCCTAACACTGCCCGTGGTCCTCTGCCAACCACTAGCCCTTCACCTAATCCTACCTCGAGCACTACCCCTCGCCCTAGGCCTACGCCTAGCAGTACCTCTGGTCCTACCCATACCCCTGGCCCTACAGCTCCCCCTAACCATAGGCACACCTCCATCCCTACGCAGAGCCACTGCTCCAACTCCTGGCCCTAAACCTACTCCGAGGTTTACCCCGACACCCACCCCTTGCCCTATGCCTACCGCAGCGCTACGCCTACCGCTCCCACTAGACCTAGCTCGGGCCCTAGACCAACGCCCAGTGCTCACTCTATCTGAGGCCTAGCACTTGCCCGTCGCCAACCAGTACACCTTGCCCTACCGTTAGCCAGAGCACTAACCCGTGTCCTACGAAATCACCCTGGACACACCCTTAGCCACACCCTAATCCAGCCCTAAACGTTTTCCGAGGCCTAGGACTACCCGGAGCCCTCCCGTGACACCTATTCCTAGCCCTCGGCCAACCCCTACAACTACCACTAGTCCTAGACCTAAAATGAGCCCTAACCCTAACACTGCCCGTTGGCCTCTGCCAACCCGTAGCCCTTCACCTAACCCTACCACGAGCACTACACCTCGCCCTAGGCCTACGCATAGCTCTACCTCTGGTCCTCCCCTACCCCTGGCCCTACAGCTCCCCCGAACCATAGGCCCACACCCATCCCTACCCCTAGCCACAGCTCCAACTCCTGGCCCTAGGCCTACTCCAAGGTTTACCCCGACACCCGCCCTTTGCCCTATGTCTACCCCAGCGCGACGCCTACCGCTCCCACTAGCCTTAGGTTGGGCCCTAGACCAACGCCCAGTGCTCACTCTAGTCCGTGGCCTAGCTCTTACCCGTCGCCGACCAGTACACCTTGCCCTACCGTTAACAAGACCACTAACCCGTGTCCTACGAAATCACCCTGGACCCACCCTTAGCCACACCCTAATCCAGCCCTACACCTGTTCCGATTCCTAGGACTACCCGGAGCCCTCCCATGACACCTACCCCTAGCCCTCAACCAACCCCTACTACTACCACTAGTCCTAGTCCTAACATTAGCCCTAACCCTAACACTGCCCGTGGGCCTCTGCAACCAGTAGCCCTTCACCTAACCCTACCCCGAGCACTACCCCTCGCTCTAGGCCTACGCCCAGCACTACCTCTGGTCCTACACCTGCCCTTGCTCCTACAGCTCCCACTAGCCATAGGCCCACCCCCATCCCTACCCCTAGCCACAGCTCCAACTCCTGGCTTTAGGCCTACTCCGAGGTTACCACTACAGCCACCCATTGCCCTATGCCTACCCCAGCGCTACGCCTAACGCTCCCACTAGCCCTAGCTCGGGCCCTAGACCAACGCCCAGTGCTCACTCTAGTCCGAGGACTAGCACTTGCGCATCGCCGACCAGTACACCTTGCCCTACCGTTAGCCAGAGCACTAACCAGTGTCCTACGAAATCACCCTGGACCCACCCTTAGCCACACCCTAATCCAGCCCTACACCTGTTCCGAGTCCTAGGACTACCCGGAGCCCTCCCGTGACACCTACCCCTAGCCCTCGGCCAACCCCTACAAATACCACTAGACCTAGGCCTAACATGAGCCCTAACCCTAACACTGCCCGTAGGCCTCTGCCAACCACTAGCCCTTCACCTAACCCTACCCGAAGCACTACCCCTCGCCCTAGGCCCACGCCTAGCACTACCTCTGGTCCTACCCATACCCCTGGCCCTACAGCTCCCCCTACCCATAGGCCCACCCCATTCCTACCCCTAGCCACAGCTCCAACTCCTGGCCCTAGGCATAGTACTAGGTTTACCCCGACACCCACCCCTTACCCTATGCCTACCCCAGCGCTCTGCCTACCCATCCCACTAGCCCTAGCTCGGACCCTAGACCAACGCCCAGTGCTCACTTAGTCCGAGGCCTAGCACTTGCGCGTCGCCGACCAGTACACCTTGCCCTACCGTTAGCCAGAGCACTAACCCGTGTCCTACGAAATCACCCTGGACCCACCCTTAGCCACACACTAATCCAGCCCTACACCTGTTCCGAGTCCTAGGACTACCCACAGCCCTCCCGTGACACTTACCGCTAGCCCTCGGCCAACCACTACCACTACCACTAGTCCTAGGCCTAACATGAGCCCTAACCCTAACACTGCCCGTGGGCCTCTGCGAACCAATAGCCCTTCACCTAACCCTACTCCGAGCACTACCCCTCCCCCTAGGCCTACGCCTAGCACTACCTCAGGTCCTACACCTACCCCTGGCCCTACAGCTCCTTCTACCCATAGGCCCACCCCCATCCCTACCCCTAGCCACAGCTCGAACTCCTGGCCCTAGGCCTACTCCGAGGTTTACCCCGACACCCACCCATTGCCCTATGCCTACCCCAGCGCTACGCCTACCGCTCCCACTAGCCTTAGGTCGGGCCCTAGACCAACGCCCAGTGCTCACTCTAGTCCGAGGCCTAGCACTTGCCCGTCGCCGACCAGTACACCTTGCCCTACCGTTAGCCAGAGCACTAACCCGTGTCCTACGAAATCAACCTGAACCCACCCTTAGCCACACCCTAATCCAGCCCTACACCTCTTCCGAGTCCTAGGACTACCCGGAGCCCACCCATGACACCTACACCTAGCCCTCGGCCACCCACTAAAAGTACCACTAGTCCTAGACCTAACATGAGCCCTAACCCTAACACTGCCCGTGGGCCTCTGCCAACCACTAGCCCTTCATTTTACCCTACCCCGAGCACTACACCTCGCCCTAGGCCTATGACTAGCACTACCTCTGGTCCTATTCCTACCCTTGGCCCTACAGCTCCCCTTACCCATAGGCCCACCCCCATCCCTACTCCTATCCACAGCTCCAACTCCTGGCCCTAGGCCTACTCCGAGGTTTACCCCGACACCCACCCATTACCCTATGCCTACCCCGGCGCTACGCCTACCGCTTTCACTAGCCCTAGCTCGGGCCCATAACCAACGCCCAGTGCTCACTCTAGTCCGAGGCCTAGCACTTGCGCGTCGCCGACCAGTACACCTTGCCCTACCGTTAGCCAAAGCACTAACCCGTGTCCTACGAAATCACCCTGGACCCACCCTTAGCCTCACCCTAATCCAGCCCTACACCTGTTCCGAGTCCTAGGACTACCCGGAGCTTTCCCGTGACACATATTCGTAGCCCTCGGCCAACCCCTACCACTACCACTAGTCCTAGGCCTAACATGAGCTATAACCCTAACACTGCCCGTGGGCCACTGCCAACCACTAGCCCTTCACCTAACCCTACCCCGAGAACTACCCCACGCCCTAGGCCTAGGCCTAGCACTACCTCTGGTCCTACCCCTACCCCTGGCCCTACAGCTTTCCCTAACCTTAGGCACACCCCCATCTTTACCCCTAGCCACAGCTCAAACTCCTGGTCCTAGGCCTACTCCAAGGTGTACCCCGACACCCACCCCTTGCCCTATGCCTACCCCAGCGCTATGCCTACCGCTCCCACAAGCCCTCGTTCGGGCCCTAGACCAACGCCCAGTGCTCACTCTATCCGAGCCTAGCACCTGCCCGTCGCCGCCCAGTACCCCTTGCCCTACCGTTAGCCAGAGCAATAACACGTGTCCTACGAAATCACCCTGAACCCATTCTTAGCCACACCCTAATCCAGCCCTACACCTGTTCCGAGTCCTAGGACTACCCGGAGCCCTCCCGTGACACCTACCACTAGCCCACGGCCAACCCCTACCACTACCACTAGTCCTAGGCCTAACATGAGCCGTAACCCTACATTGCCCGTGGGCCTCTGCCAACCACTAGCCCTTCATTTTACCCTACCCCGAGCACTACCACTCGCCCTAGGCCTACGCCTAGCACTACCTCTGGTCCTACACATACCCCTGCCCCTACAGCTCCCCCTACTCATAGGCCCACCCCCATCCCTACCCCTAGCCACAGATCCAACTCCTGGCCCTAGGCCTACTCCGAGGTTTATCCCTACACCCACCCATTGCCCTATGCCTACTTCAGCGCTACGCCTACCGCTCCCACTAGCCCTAGCTCGGGCCCTAGACCAACGCCCAGTGTTCACTCTAGTCCGAGGCCTAGCACTTGCGCATCGCCGACCAGTACACCTTGCCCTACCGTTAGCCAGAGCACTAACCCGTGTCCTACGAAATCACCCTGGACCCACACTTAGCCACACCCTAATCCAGCCCTACATCTGTTTTGAGTCCTAGGACTACCCGGAGACCTCCCGTGACACCTAACCCTAGCCCTCGGCCAACCCCTACCAATACCACTAGTCCTAGGCCTAACATGAGCCCTAACCCTAACACTGCCCGTAGGCCTCTGCCAACCACTAGCCCTTCACCTAACACTACCCCGAGCGCTACCCCTAGACCTAGGCCTACGCCTAGCACTACCTCTGGTCCTACACATACCCCTGGCCCTACAGCTCCCCCTACCCATAGGCCCACCCACATCCCTACGCCGAGCCACTGCTCCAACTCCTGGCCCTAAACCTACTCCGAGGTTTATCCCGACACCCACCCCTTTCCCTATGCCTACCGCAGTGCTACGCCTACCGCTCCCACTTGACCTAGCTCGGGCCCTAGACCAACGCCCAGTGCTCACTCTATCCAAGGCCTAGCACTTGCCCGTCGCCGACCAGTACACCTTGCCCTACCGTTAGCCAGAGCACTAACCCGTGTCCTACGAAATTACCCTGGACCCACCCTTAGCCACACCCTAATCCAGCCCTACACCTGTTCCGAGTCCTAGGACTACCCGGAGCACTCCCGTGACACCTAACCCTAGCCCTCGGCTAACCCCTACCACTACCACTAGTCCTAGGCCTAAAATGAGCCCTAACCCTAACACTGCCCGTGGGCCTTTGCCAACCCCTAGCCCTTCACCTAACCCTACCCCGAGCACTACCCCTCGCCCTAGGCCTACGCATAGCACTACCTCTGGTCCTCCCCTACCCCTGGCACTACAACTCCCCCGAACCATAGGCCCACCCCCATCCCTACCCCTAGCCACAGCTCCAACTCCTGGCCCTAGGCCTACTCCAAGGTTTACACCGACACCCACCCCTTGCCCTATGCCTACCCCAGTACTACCCCTACCTCTCCCACTAGCCCTAGCTCGGTCCCTAGACCAACGCCCAGTGCTCACTCTAGTCCGAGGCCTAGCACTTGCGCGTCGCCGACCAGTACACCTTGCCCTACCGTTAGCCAGAGCACTAACCCGTGTCCTACGAAATCACCCAGGACCCAACCTTAGCCACACCCTAATTTAGCCCTACACCTGTTCCGAGTCCTAGGACTACCCGGAGCCCTCCCGTGACACCTACCCCTAGCCCACGGCCAACCAATACCACTACCACTAGTCCTAGTCCTAACATGAGCCCTAACCCTAACACTGCACGTGGGCCTCTGCCAACCACTAGCCCTTCACCTAACCCTACCCCGAGCACTACCACTCGCCCTAGGGCTACGCGTAGCAGTACCTCTGGTCCTACCCATACCCCTGGCCCTACAGCTCCCCCTACCCATAGGCCCACCCCCATCCCTACGCCGAGCCACTGCTCCAACTCCTGGCCCTAAACCTACTCCGAGGTTTACCCCGACACCCACCCCTTGCCCTATGCCTACCGCAGCGCTACGCCTACCGCTCCCACTAGACCTAGCTCGGGCCCAAGACCAACGTCCAGTGCTCACTCTATCTGAGGCCTAGCACTTGCCCGTCGCCGACCAGTACACCTTGCCCTACCGTTAGCCAGAGTACTAACCCGTGTCCTACGAAATCACCCTGGACACACCCTTAGCCATACCTTAATCCAGCCCTAAACCTGTTCCGAGTCCTAGGACAACACGGAGCCCTCCCGTGACACCTACCCCTAGCCCTCGGCCAACCCCTACCACTACCACTAGTCCTAGACCTAAAATGAGCCCTAACCCTAACACTGCCCGTTGGCCTCTGCCAACCAATAGCCTTCACCTAACCCTACCCCGAGCACTACCCCTCGCCCTAGGCCTACGCATAGCAATACCTCTGGTCCTACACCTGCCCCTGCCCCTACAGCTCCCACTACCCATAGGCCCACCTCCATCCCAACCCCTAGCCACAGCTCCAACTCCTGGCTTTAGGCCTACTCCGAGGTTACCCCTACAGCCACCCATTGCCCTATGCCTACCCCAGCGCTACGCCTACCGCTCCCACTAGCCCTAGCTCGAGCCCTAGACCAACGCCCAGTGCTCACTCTAGTTTGAGGCCTAGCACTTGCGCATCGCCGACCAGTACACCTTGCCCTACCGTTAGCCAGAGAACTAACCCGTGTCCTACGAAATCACCCTGGACCCACCCTTAGCCACACCCTAATCCAGCCCTACACCTGTTCCGAGTCCTAGGACTACCCGGAGCCCTCCCGTGACACCTACCCTTAGCCCTCGGCCAACCCCTACCAGTACCACTAGTCCTAGTCCTAACATGAGCCCTATCCCTAACACTGCTTGTGGGCCTCTGCCAACCACTAGCCCTTCATTTACCCTACCTTGAGCACTACCCCTCACCCTAGGCCTACGCCTAGCACTACCTCTGGTCCTAACCCTACCCCTGTCCCTACAGCTCCCCTTACCCATAGGCCCACCCCCAACACTACCCCTAGCCACAGCGCCAATCCTGGACCTAGGCCTACTCCGAGGTTTACCCCGACACTCACCCCTTGCTTTATGCCTACCCCAGCGCTACGCCTACCGCTCCCACTAGCCCTAGCTTGGGTCCTAGACCAACGCCCAGTGCTCACTCTAGTCCGAGTCCTAGCACTTGCCCGTCGCCGACCAGTACACATTGCCCTACCGTTAGCCAGAGCACTAACCCGTGTCCTACGAAATCACCCTGGACTCACCCTTAGCCACACACTAATCCAGCCCTACACCTGTTCCGAGTCTTAGGATTACACACAGCCCTCCCGTGACAGTTACCGCTAGCCCTCGGCCAACCACTACCACTACCACTAGTCCTAGGCCTAACATGAGCCCTAACCCTAACACTGCCCGTGGGCCTCTGCGAACCACTAGCCCTTCACCTAACCCTACTCCGAGCACTACTCCTCCCCCTAGGCCTACGCCTAGCACTACCTCAGGTCCTACCCCTACCCCTGGCCCTACAGCTCCCCCTACCCATAGGCCCACCCCCATCCCTACCCCTAGCCACAGCTAGAACTCCTGGCCCTAGGTCTACTCCGAGGTTTACCCCGACACCCACCCCTTGCCCTATGCCTACCCCAGCGCTACGCCTACCGCTCTCACTAGCCCTAGCTCGGGCCCTAGACCAACGCCCAGTGCTCACTCTAGTCTGAGGCCTATCACTTGCGCTTCGACGACCAGTACACCTTGCCCTACCGCTAGCCAGAGCACTAACCCGTTTTCTAGGAAATCATCCTGGACCCACCCTTAGCCACACCCTATTCCAGCCCTACACCTGTTCCGAGTCATAGGACTACCCGGAGCCCTCCCATGACACCTACCCCTAGCCCTCGGGCAACCCGTACGACTACCACTAGTCCTAACCCTAAAATGAGCCCTAACCCTAACACTCCCCGTGGGCCTCTGCCAACACCTACCCCGTCACCTAACCCTACACCGAGCACTACCCCTCGCCCTAGGCCTACGCCTAGCACTACCTCTGGTCCTACACCTACCCCTGGCACTACAGCTCCCCCTACCCATAGGCCCACCCCCATCCCTACCCCTAGCCACAAATCCCACTCCTGGTCCTAGGTCTACTCCGAGGTTTACCCCAACACAAACACCTTGCCCTATGCCTACCCCAGTGCTACGCCTACAGCTCTCACTAGCCCTAGCTCGGGCCCTAGACCAACGCCCAGTGCTCCCTCTAGTCCGAGGCCTACCACGTGCCCGACGCCGACCAGTACACCTTGACCTAACTTAGCCAGAGCACTAAGCCGTGTCCTAAGAAATCACCCTGGACCCACCCTTAGCCACACCCTAATCCAGCCCTACACCTCTTTAGAGTCCTAGGACTACCCGGAACCTTCCCGTGACACCTAACCTTAGCCCTCCGCTAACCCCTACCACTACCACTCGTCCTAGGCCTAACATGCGCCCTAACCCTAACACTGCTCGTTGGCCTCTGCCAACCAATAGCCCTTCACCTAACCCTACCCCGAGCATGACCCCTCGCCCTTGGCCTACGCCTAGCACTACCTCTGGTCCTACCACTACTCCTGGCCCTACAGCTCCCCCTACCCATAGGCCCACCCCCATCCCTACCACTAGTCACAGTTCCCACTCCTGGCCCTAGGCCTACTCCGAGGTTCACCTCGACACCCACCCTTTGCCCTATGCCTACCCTAGCGCTACACCTAGCGCTCCCACTAGCCCTAGCTCGGGCCGTAGACCAACGCCCATGGCTCCCTCTAGTCCGAGGCCTAGAACTTGCCCGTCGCTGACCAGTACACCTTGCCCTTGTTAGGGTTAGGGTTAGGGTTAGGGTTATGGTTAGGCTTAGGGTTGGTGTTAGGTTTAGGGTTAGGGTTAGGGTTAGGGTTGGTGTTAGGTTTAGGGTTAGGTTTAGGGTTAGGATTAGGGGTTAGGGTTAGGGTTAGTGTTAGGGTTAGGGTTAGGGTTAGGGTTAGGGTTAGGTTTTGGGTTAGGGTTAGGGTTAGGGTTCGGGTTTGGGTTAGGGTTAGGGTTTAGGGTAGGGTTAGGGTTAGGGTTGGTGTTAGGGTTAGGGTTAGGGTTAGGGTTAGCGTTGGTGTTAGGTTTAGGGTTAGGGTTAGGGTTAGGGTTAGGATAGTGGTTAGGGTTAGGGTTAGGGTTAGGGTTAGGTTACCCCGAGCACTACCACTCGCCCTAGGCCTACGCCTAGCACTACCTCTGGTCCTACTCCTACTCCTGGAACTACAGCTCCCCCTACACATAGGCCCCCCCACATCCCTACCCCTAGCCACAAATCCCACTCCTGGTCTTAGGCCTACTCCGAGGTTTACCTCGACACCCACCCCTTGCCCTATGCCTACCCCAGCGCTACGCCTATCGCAACCACTAGCCCTAGCTCGGGCCCTAGACCAACGTCCAGTGTTCATCTAGTCCGAGGACTAGCACTTGCCCGTCGCCGACCAGTACACCTTGACCTATCGTTAGCCATAGCACTAAGCCGTGTCCTACGAAATCACCCTGGACCCACCCTTCGCCACACCCTAATCCAGCCCTACACCCGTTCCGAGTCCTAGGACTACCCGGAGCCCTCCCATGACACCTACCCTTAGCCCTCGGCCATCCCCTACCACTACCACTGGTCCTAGGCCTAACATGTGCCCTAACACTAACACTGCCCGTGGGCCTCTGCCAACCACTAGCCCTTCACCTAACCCTACCCCGAGCACTACACCTCGCCTTAGGCCTACGCCTAGCACTACCTCTGGTCCTACCCCTACCCCTGGCCCTACAGCTCCCCCTACCCATAGGCACAGCCAAATCTTTAACCCTAGCCACAACTCCAACTCCTGGCCCTAGGCCTACTCCGAGGTTTACCACAACACCCACCCCTTGCCCTATGCCTACCCCAGGGCTACGCCTACCGCTCCCACTAGCCCTAGCTCGGGCCGTAGAGCAACGCCCATGGCTCCCTCTAGTCCGAGGCCTAGAACTTGCCCGTCGCTGACCTGTACACCTTGCCTTTGTTAGGGTTAGGGTTAGGGTTAGATTTGGGTTTAGGGTTAGGGTTAGGGTTAGGGTTGGTGTTAGGGTTAGGGTTAGGGTTAAGGTTAGGGTTGGTGTTAGGTTTAGGGTTAGGGTTAGGGTTAGGGTTAGGGTTACGGTTAGGGGTTAGGGTTAGGGTTAGGGTTAGGGTTAGGGTTAGGGTTAGGGTTAGGGTTATGTTACCCCGAGCACTACCCCTCGCTCTAGGCCTACGCCTAGCACTACCTCTGGTCCTACCCTTACCCCTGGGCGTACAGATTTTTCTACCCATAGGCCCAACCGAATCCCTACCCCTAGCCACAACTCCAACTCCTGGCCCAAAGCCTACTCCGAGGTTTACCGCGACACCCACCTCTTGCACTATGCCTACCCCAGTGCTACGCCTACCGCTCCCACTAGCCCTACCTTGGACCCTAGACCAATGCCCAGTGCTCACTCTAGTCCGAGGCCTAGCACTTGCCTGTCGCCGACCAGTACACCTTGCCCTACCGTTAGCCAGAGCACTAACCCGTGTCCCACGAAATCACCCTGGACCCACACTTAGCCACACCCTAATTCAGGCCTACATCTGTTCCGAGTCCTAGGACTACCCGGAGCCTTCCCGTGACACCAACCCATAGCCCTCGGCCAACCCCTACCACTACCACTAGTCCTAGGCCTAACATGAGCCCTAAACCTAACACTGCCCGTGGGCCTCTGCCAACCACTAGCCCTTCACCTAACCCTACCCCGAGCGCTACCCCTCGCCCTAGGCCTACGCCTAAAACTACCTCTGGTCCTACCCTACACCAGGCCCTACAGCTCCTTCTACCCATAGGCACACCCAAATCCCTACCCCTAGCCACAGCTCCAACTCCTGGCCCTAGGCCTAATCCGAGGTTTACCCCGAAACCCATCCCTTGCCCTATGCCTACCCCAGCGTTACGCCTATCGTTTCCACTAGCCTTAGCTCGGGCCCTAGACCAACGCCCAGTGCTCATCTAGTCTGAGGCCTAGCACTTGCCCGTCTTCGACCAGTACACCTTGACCTACCGTTAGCCAGAGCACTAAGTTGTGTCCTACGAAATCACCATGGACCCACCCTTAGCCACACCCTAATCCAGCCCTACATCCGTTCGTGTCCTAGGACTACCCGGATCCCGCCCGTGACACCTACCCTTAGCCCTCGGCCATCCCCTACCACTACCACTAGTCCTAGGCCTAACATGAGCCCTAACCCTAACACTGCCCGTGGGCCTTTGCCAACCACTAGCCCTTCACCTAACCCTACCTCGAGCACTACCATTCGCCCTAGGCCTACGCCTAGCACTACCTCTTGTTCTACTCCTACCCCTGGCCTACAGCTCGCCCTACCCATAGGCACACCCCCATCCCTACCCCTAGCCACAACTCGAACTCCTGGCCCAAAGCCTACACCGAGGTTTACCCCGACACCCACCCCTTGCCCTATGCCTACCACAGTGCTACGCCTATCTCTCCCACTAACTTTAGCTCGGGCCCTAGACCAACGCCCAGTGCTCCCTCTAGTCCGAGGCCTACCATTTGCCCGACGCCGACCAGTACACCTTGCCCTACCTTTAGCCAGAGCACTAACCCGTGTCCTACGAAATCACCCTGGACCCACCCTTACCAAACCCTAATCCATCCCTACACCCGTTCCGAGTCCTAGGACTACCCGGAGCCCTCCCGTGACACCTACCACTAGCCCTTGGCCAACCCCTACCACTACCACTAGTCCTAGGCCTAACAAGAGCCCTAACCCTAACACTGCCCGTGGGCCTCTGCCAACCACTAGCCCTTCATTTTACCCTACCCCGAGCACTACCCCTCGCCCTAGGCCTACGCCTAGCACTACCTCTGGTGCTACCCCTACCTCTGGCCCTACAACTCCTTCTACCCATAGGCCCACCCCCATCCCGACCCCTAGCCTCCGCTCCAACTCCTGGCCCTAGGCCTACTCCGAGGTTTACCCCGACACCCACCCATGCCCTATGCCTACCCCAGCGCTACGCCTACCGCTCCCACTAGCCCTAGCTCGGGCCCTAGAGCAACGCCCATGGCTCCCTCTAGTCCGAGGCCTAGAACTTGCCGTCGCTGACCAGTACACCTTGCCATTGTTAGGGTTATGGTTAGGGTTAGGGTTAGGGTTCGGTTTAGGGTTAGGGTTAGGGTTAGGGTTAGGGTTAGGGTTAGGGTTAGGTTACCCAGAGCACTACCCCTCGCACTAGGCCTACGCCAAGCACTACCTCTGGTCCTACCACTACCCCTGGCCCTACAGCTCCCACTACCCATAGGCCCACCCCCATCCCTACCCCTAGCCACAGCTCCCACTCCTGGCCCTAGGCCTACTCCGAGGTTTACCTCCACACCCACCCCTTGCCATATGCCTACCCCAGCGCTACGCCTATCGCTTCCACTAGCCCTAGCTCGGGCCCTAGAGCAACGCCCATGTCTCCCTCTAGTCCGAGGCCTAGAACTTGCCCGTCGCTGACCAGTACACCTTGCCCTTGTTTGGGTTAGGGTTAGGGTTAGGGTTAGGGTTAGTGTTAGGGTTTAGGGTTAGGGTTAGGGTTAGGGTTGGTGTTAGGTTTAGGGTTAGGGTTAGGGTTACGGTTACGATTAGGGGTTAGGGTTAGGGTTAGGGTTAGGGTTAGGGTTGGTGTTAGGTTTAGGGTTAGGGTTAGGGTTAGGGTTAGGTTTTGGGTTAGGATTAGGGTTAGGTTTAGGGTTAGGGTTAGGTTTAGAGTTTAGTGTTAGAGTTAGGGTTAGGGTTGGTGTTAGGCTTAGGGTTAGGGTTAGGGTTAGGGTTGGTGTTAGGGTTAGGTTTAGGGTTAGGGTGTTAGGGTTAGGGTTAGGGTTTAGTTTTAGGGTTAGGGTTAGGGTTGTTGTTAGGGTTAGGGTTAGGGTTAAGGTTAGGGTTGGTGTTAAGTTTAGGTTTAGGGTTAGGGTTAGGGTTAGGTTTACGGGTTAGGGTTAGGGTTAGGGTTAGGGTTAGGGTTAGGTTACCCCGAGCACTACCCCTCGCCCTAGGCCTACGCCTAGCAATACCTTTGGTCCTACCCCTTCCCCTGGCCCTACAGCTCACCCTACCCATAGGCCTACCCCCATCCCTACTCCTAGCCACAGCTCCCACTACTGGTCCTAGGCCTACTCCGAGGTTTACCCCGACACCCACCCCTTGCCCTTTGCATACCGCAGCGCTACGCCTACCGCTCCCACTAGCCCTACCTTGGACCCTAGACCAATGCACAATGCTCACTCTAGTCCGAGGCCTAGCACTTGCTTGTTGCCGACTAGTACACCTTGCCCTATCGTTAGCCAGAGCACTAACCCGTGTCCCACGAAATCACCCTGGACCCACCCTTAGCCACACCCTAATCCAGCCCTACATCTGTTCCGAGTCCTAGGACTACCCGGAGCCCTCCCGTGACACCTACCCCTAGCCCTTGGCCAACCCCTACCACTACCATTAGTCCTCGGCCTAACATGAGCCCTAATCTAACACTGTCCGTGGGCCTCTGCCAACCACTAGCCCTTCGCCTAACCCTACCCCGAGCACTACCTCTCGCCCTAGGCCTACGCCCAGCACTACCTCTAGTCCTACCCCTACCCCTGGCCGTACAGCTCCCCCTACCCATATGCCCACCCCCATCCCTACCCCTAGCCACAACTCCCTCTTCTGGTCCTAGGCCTACTCCGAGGTTTACCCCGACACCCACAACTTCCCCTTTGCCTACCCCAGCGCTACGCCTACCGCTCCCACTAGCTCTACCTCGGGCCCTAGACCAACGCCCAGTGCTCACTCTAGTCCGAGGCCTAGCACTTGCCCGTCGCAAACCAGTACACGTTGCCCTACCGTTAGCCAGAGAACTAACCCGTGTCCTACGAAATCACCCTGGACCCACCCTTAGCCACACCCTAATCCAGCCCTCCACCCGTTCTGAGTCCTAGGACTAGCCGGAGCCCTCCCGTGACACCTACCCCTAGCCCTCAGCCAACCCCTACCACTACCACTAGTCCTAGTCCTAACATGAGCCCTAACCCGAACACTGCCCGTGGGTCTTTGTCAACCACTAGCCCTTCACCTAACCCTACCCCGAGCACTACCCCTCGCCCTAGGCCTACGACTAGCACTACCTCTGGTCCTACCCCTACCGCTGGCCCTACAGCTCCCCCTACCCATAGGCCTACACCCATCCCTACCCCTAGCCACAGCTCCAACTCCTGGCCCTAGGCCTACTCCGAGGTTTACCCCGACACCCACCCCTTGACTTATGCTTACCCCAGCGCTACGCCTACCGCTCCAACTAGCCCTAGCTCGGGCCCTAGACCAACGCCCATGGCGCCCTCTAGTCCGAGGCCTAGCACTTGCCTGTCGCTGACCAGTACACCTTGCCCTTGTTAGGGTTAGGGTTAGGGTTAGGGTTAAGGGTTACGGTTAGTGTTAGGGTTGGTGTCAGGGTTAGGGTTAGGGTTAGGGTTAGGGTTAGGGTTGGTGTTAGGGTTAGGGTTAGGGTTAGGGTTAGGGTTAGGTTTTGGGTTAGGGTTAAGGTTAGGGTTAGTGTTAGGTTTAGGGTTATGGTTAGGGTTAGGGTTAGGGTTAGGGTTTAGGGTTAGAGTTAGGTTATTGTTAGGGTTAGGTTTTGGGTTAGGGTTAGGGTTAGGGTTAGGGTTGATGTTAGGGTTAGGGTTAGGGTTAGGGTTACGTTTGGTGTTAGGTTTAGGGTTAGGGTTAGGGTTAGGTTTGGTGTTAGGTTTAGGGTTAGGTTTAGGGTTAGGGTTAGGGGTTAGGGTTAGGGTTAGTGTTAGGGTTAGGTTTAGGGTTAGGGTTAGGGTTAGGGTTAGGGTTAGGTTTTGGGTTAGGGTTAGGGTTAGGGTTAGTGTTAGGGTTAAGGTTAGGGTTTAGGGTTAGGGTTAGCGTTATGGTTGGTGTTAGGGTTAGGGTTAGTGTTAGGGTTAGGGTTGGGTTAGGGTTAGTGTTAGGGTTGGGTTAGGGTTAGGGTTAGGGTTAGGGTTAGGTTACCCCGAGCACTACCCCTCGTCCTAGGCCTACGCCTAGCACTACCTCTGGTCCTACCCCTACCTCTGGCACTACAGCTCCCCCTACCCATAGGCCCACCCCCATACCTACCCCTAGCCACAAATCCCACTCCTGGTCCTAGGCCTACTTAGAGGTTTATCTCGACACCCACCCCTTGCCCTATGCCTACCCCAACACTACGCCTATCGTAACCACTAGCCCTAGCTCGAACCCTAGACCAACGCCCAGTGCTCATCTAGTCCGAGGACTAGCACTTGCCCGTCGCCGACCAGTACACCTTGACCTATCGTTAGCCATAGCACTAAGCCGTGTCCTACGAAATTACCCTGGACCCACCCTTAACCACACCCTAATCCAGCCCTACACCCGTTCCGAGTCCTAGGACTACCCGGAGCCCTCCCATGACACCAACCCCTAGCCCTCGGCCATCCCCTACCACAACCACTAGTCCTAGGCCTAACATGTGCCCTAACACTAACACTGCCCGTGGGCCTCTGCCAACCACTAGCCCTTCACCTAACCCTACCCCGAGCACTACACCTCGCCCGAGGCCTACGCCTAGCAGTACCTCTAGTCCTACCCCTACCCCTGGCCCTACAACTCCCCCTACACATAGGCACAGCAAAATCCCTAACCCTAGCCACAGATCCAACTCCTGGCCCTAGGCCTACTCCGAGGTTTACCCAAACACCCACCACTTGCCCTATGCCTACCCCAGCGCTACGCCTATCGCTTCCACTAGTCCTAGCTCGGGCCCTAGACCAACGCCCAGTGCTCATCTAATCCGAGGCCTAGCACTTACCCGTCGCCGACGAGTACACCTTGACCTACCTTAGCCAGAGCACTAAGCCGTGTCCTATGAAATCACCCTGGACCCACCCTTAGCCACACCCCAATCCAGCCCTACACCTGTTCCGAGTCCTAGGACTACCCGGAGCCCTCCCGTGACACCTAACCTTAGCCCTCGGCTAACCCCTACCACTACCAGTCGTCCTAGGTCTAACATGAGCCCTAACCCTAACACTGCTCGTTGGCCTCTGCCAACCACTAGCCCTTCACCTAACCCTACCCCGAGCACGACCCCTCGCCCTAGGCCTACGCCTAGCACTAACTCTGGTCCTACCACTACCCCTGGACCGACAGCTCCCCCTACCCATAGGCCCACCCCCATCACTACCCCTAGTGACAGCTCCCACTCCTGGCCCTAGGACTACTCCGAGGTTCACCTCGACACCCACCCCTTGCCCTTTGCCTACCCCAACGCTACGCCTACCGCTTCCACTAGCCCTAGCTCGGGCCCTAGACCAACGCCTATGGCTCCTTCTAGTTCGAAGCCTAGAACTTGCCCGTCGCTGACCAGTACACCTTGCCCTTGTTAGGTTTAGGGTTAGGGTTAGGGTTAGGGTTAGGGTTAGGGTTAAGGGTTAGGGTTAGTGTTAGGGTTGGTGTTAGGGTTAGGGTTTGGGATAGGGTTAAGGTTGGTGTTAGGTTTAGGGTTAGGTTTAGGGTTAGGGTTAGGGGTCAGGGTTAGGGTTAGTGTTAGGGTTAGGGTTAAAGTTAGGATTAGGTTTTGGGTTAGGGTTAGGGTTAGAGTTAGGGTTAGGGTTACGGTTTAGGGTTAGGGTTAGGGTTAGGTTTGGTGTTAGGTTTAGGGTTAGGGTTAGGGTTGGTGTTAGGTTTAGGGTTAGGGTTAGGGTTAGGGTTAGGGTTAGGGTTAGGGTTGGTGTTAGGTTTAGGGTTAGGATTAGGGTTAGGGTTAGGGGTTAGAGTTAGGGTTAGAATTAGGGTTAGGGTTAGGGTTAAGGTTAGTGTTAGGTTTAGGGTTAGGGTTAGGGTTAGGGTTAGGGTTTACGGTTAGAGTTATGTTAGGGTTAGGGTTAGGTTTTGGGTTATGGTTAGGGTTAGGGTTAGGGTTGGTGTTAGGGTTAGGGTTAGGGTTAGGGTTAGGGTTGGTGTTAGGTTTAGGGTTAGGGTTAGGGTTAGGGTTAGGGTTAGGGTTAGGGTTAGGTTAGGGTTAGGGTTAGGGTTAGGTTACCCCGAGCACTACACTTCGCCCTAGGTCTACGCCTAGCACTACCTCTGGTTCTACCCCTATCCCTGGCACTACAGCTCCCCCTACCCTAGGCCCACCCCCATCCCTACCCCTAGCCACAAATCCCACTCCTGGTCCTAGGCCTACTCCGAGGTTTAACCCGACACAGACCCCTTGCCCTATGCCTACCCCAGTGCTACGCCTACCGCTCCCACTAGCCCTAGCTCGGGCCCTAGACCAACGCCGAGTGCTCCCTCTAGTCCGAGGCCTACCACGTGCCCGTCGCCGACCAATACACCTTTCCCTTCCGTTAGCCAGAGCACTAACCCTTTGTCCTACGAAATCACCCTGGACCCACCCTTACCAAACCCTAATCCAGCCCTACACCGGTTCCGAGTCCTAGGACTAGCCTGAGCCCTCCCGTGACACCTACCTATATCCCTCGGCCAACCCCTACCACTACCACTAGTCCTAGGCCTAACATGAGCCCTAACCCTAACACTGCCCGTGGGCCTCTGCCAACCACAGGCCCTTCACCTAACCCTACCCCGAGCATTACCTCTCGTACTAGGCCTACGCCTAGCACTACCTCTGGTCCTACACCTACCCTTGGCCCTACAGCTCCCCCTACCCATAGGCCCACCCCCATCCCTACCCCTAGCCAAAACTCCAACTCTGGCAAAAAGCCTACACCGAAGTTTACCCCGACACTTACCCCTTGCCCTATGCCTACCCCATTGCTATGCCTACCGCTCCCACTAGCCCTATCTCGGGCCCTAGACCAACGCCCCGTGCTCCCTCTAGTCCGAGGCCTACCATTTGCCCGACGCCGACCAGTACACCTTGCCCTACCTTTAGCCAGAGCACTAACTCGTGTCCTACGAAATCACCCTGGACCCACCCTTACCAAACCCTAATCCAGCCCTACACCCGTTCCGAGTCCTAGGACTACCCGGAGCCCTCCCGTGACACCTACCCCTAGCCTTCGGCCAACCCCTACCACTACCACTAGTCCTAGGATTAACATGAGCCCTAACCCTAACACTGCCCGTCGGCCTCTGCCAACCATTAGCCCTTCACCTAACCCTACCCCGAGCATGACCCCTCGCCCTAAACCTACGCCTAGCACTACCTCTGGTCCTACCACTAAACCTGGCCCTACAGCTCCCCCTACCCATAGGCCCACCCACATCCCTACCCCTAGTCACAGTTCCCACTCCTGGCCCTAGGCCTACTCCGAGGTTCACCTCGACACCCACCCCTGCCCTATGCCTACCCCAGCGCTACGCCTACCGCTTCCACTAGCCCTAGCTCGGGCCCTAGAACAACGCCCATGGCTCCCTCTAGTCCGAGGCCTAGAACTTGCCCGTCGCTGACCAGTACACGTTGCCCTTGTTAGGGTTAGGGTTAGGGTTAGGGTTGGTGTTAGGTTTAGGGTTAGGGTTAGGGTTAGTGTTAGGGTTAGGTTTAGGGTTAGGGTTAGGGTTAGGGTTAAGGTTAGGTTTTGGGTTAGGGTTAGGGTTAGGGTTAGGGTTTAGGGTTAGTGTTAGCTTTAGGGTTGGTGTTAGGGTTAGGGTTAGTGTTAGGGTTAGGGTTGGGTTAGGGTTAGGGTTAGGGTTGGGTTAGGGTTAGGGTTAGGGTTAGGGTTAGGGTTGGTGTTAGGGTTAGGGTTTGGGTTAGGGTTAGGGTTGGTGTTAGGTTTAGGGTTAGGTTTAGGGTTAGGGTTAGGGTTAGGGTTGGTGTTAGGTTTAGGGTTAGGGTTAGGGTTAGGGTTAGGGTTAGGGTTAACGTTAGGGTTAGGGGTTAGGGTTAGGGTTAGGGTTAGGTTAGGGTTAGGGTTATGGTTAGGGTTAGGGTTAGGGCTAGGGTTAGGTTACCCCGAGCATGACCCCTCGCCCTAGGCCTACGCCTAGCACTACCTCTGATCCTACCACTACCCGTGGACCGATAGCTCCCCCTACCATAGGCCCACCCCCATCACTACCCCTAGTCACAGCTCCCACTCCTGGCCCTAGGACTACTCCGAGGTTCACCTTGACTCCCACCCCTTGCCCTATGCCTACCCCAGCGCGACGCCTACCGCTTCCACTAGCCCTAGCTCGGGCCCTAGACCAAAGCCCATGGCTTCCTCTAGTCCGAGGCCTAGAACTTGCCCGTCGCTGACCAGTACACCTTGCCCTTTTTAGGTTTAGGGTTAGGGTTAGGGTTAGGGGTTAGAGTTAGGGTTAGTGTTAAGGTTAGGGTTAGGGTTAGGGTTAGGTTTTCGGTTAGGGTTAGGGTTAGGGTTAGCGTTAGGGTTTAGGATTAGGGTTAGTGTTAGGGTTGGTGTAGGGTTAGGGTTAGGGTTAGGGTTAGGGTTGGTGTTAGGTTTAGGGTTAGGGTTACGGTTAGGGTTAGGGTTAGGGTTGGTGTTAGGTTTAGGGTTAGTTTTAGGGTTAGGGTTAGGGGTTAGAGTTAGGGTTAGTGTTAGGGTTAGGGTTAGGGTTAAGGTTAGTGTTAGGGTTAGGGTTAGGGTTACGGTTAGGGTTAGGGTTAGGGTTTACGGTTAGAGTTATGTTAGGGTTAGGGTTAGGTTTTGGGTTAGGGTTAGGGCTAGGGTTAGGGTTGGTGTTAGGGTTAGGGTTAGGGTTAGGGTTAGGGTTGGTGTTAGGTTTAGGGTTAGGGTTAGGGTTAGGGTTAGGGTTAGGAGTTAGGGTTAGGGTTAGTGTTAGGTTAGGGTTAGGGTTAGGGTTAGGGTTAGGGTTAGAATTAGGTTTCCCCGAGCACTACCCCTCGCCCTAGGCCTACGCCTAGCACTACCTCTGGTTCTACCCCTACCCCTGGCACTACAGCTCACCCTACCCTAGGCCCACCCCCATCCCTACCCCTAGCCACAACTCCAACTCCTGGCAAAAAGCTTACACCGAAGTTTACCCCGACACCCACCCCTTGCCCTATGCCTACCCCATTGCTACGCCTAACGCTCCCACTAGCCCTATCTCGGGCCCTAGACCAACGCCCCGTGCTCCCTCTAGTCCGAGGCCTACCATTTGCCCGACGCCGACCAGTACACCTTGCCCTAACTTTAGCCAGAGCACTAACCCATGTCCTACGAAATCACCCTGGACCCACCCTTACCAAACCCTAATCCAGCCCTACACCCGTTCCGAGTCCTTGGACTACCCGGAGGCCTCCCGTGACACCCACCCCTAGCCCTCGGCCAAGCCCTACCACTACCACTAGTCTTAGGCCTAACATTAGCCCTAACCCTAACACTGCCCGTGGGCCTCTGCCAACCACTAGCCCTTCACCTAACCCTACCCCGAGCATGACCCCTCGCCCTAGGCCTACGCCTAGCACTACCTCTGGTCCTACCACTAAACCTGGCCCTACATCTCCCCCTATCCATAGGCCCACCTCCATCCCTACCCCTAGTCACAGTTCCCACTCCTGGCCCTAGGCCTACTCCGAGGTTCACCTCGACACCCACCCCTTGCCCTATGCCTACCCCAGCGCTACGCCTACCGCTTCCACTAGCCCTAGCTCGGGCCCTAGACCAACGCCCATGGCTCCCTCTAGTTCGAGGCCTAGAACTTGCCCGTCGCTGACCAGTACACGTTGCCCTGTTAGGGTTAGTGTTAGGGTTAGGGTTGGTGTTAGGTTTAGGGTTAGGGTTAGGGTTAGGGTTGGTGTTAGGTTTAGGGTTAGGTTTAGGGTTAGGGTTAGGGGTTAGGGATAGGGTTAGTGTTAGGGTTAGGTTTAGGGTTAGGGTTAGGGTTAGGGTTAGGTTTTGGGTTAGGGTTAGGGTTAGGGTTATGGTTAGGGTTGGTGTTAGGTTTAGGGTTAGGTTTAGGGTTAGGTTTAGGGGTTAGTGTTAGGGTTAGTGTTAGGGTTAGGGTTAGGTTTAAGGTTAGTGTTAGGGTTAGGGTTAGGGTTAGGGTTAGGGTTAGGGTTTACGGTTAGAGTTATGTTAGGGTTAGTGTTAGGTTTTGGGTTAGGGTTATGGTTAGGGTTAGGGTTGGTGTCAGGGTTAGTGTTAGGGTTAGGGTTGGTGTTAGGTTTAGGGTTAGGGTTAGGGTTAGGGTTAGGGTTAGGGTTAGGGGTTAGAGTTAGGGTTAGGGTTAGGTTAGGATTAGGGTTAGGGTTAGGGTTAGGGTTAGTGTTAGGGTTAGGTTTGGTGTTAGGCTTAGGGTTAGGGTTAGGGTTAGGGTTAGGGTTAGGGTTAGGGTTAGGGTTTAGGGTTAGAGTTAGGTTAGGGTTATGGTTAGGTTAGGGTTACGGTTAGGGTTAGGGTTAGGGTTAGGTTACCCCGAGCACTACCCCTGGCCCTAGGCCTACGCCTAGCACTACCTTGGTCCTACCCCTACCCCTGGCACTACAGCTTCCCCTACCCATAGACCCACCCCCATCCCTACCCCTAGCCACAAATCCCACTCCTGGTCCTAGGCCTACTCCGAGGTTTACCCCGACACAGACCCCTTGCCCTATGCCTACCCCAGTGCTACTCCTACCGCTCCCACTAGCCCTAGATCGGGCCCTAGACCAACGCCCAGTGCTCCCTCTAGTCCGAGGCCTACCACGTGCCCGACGCCGACCAGTACACCTTGCCCTACCGTTAGCCAGAGCACTAACCCGTGTCCTACGAAATCACCCTGGACCCACCCTTACCAAACCCTAATCCAGCCCTACACCCTTTCCGAGTCCTAGGACTACCAGGAGCCCTCCCGTGACACCTACCCATAGCCTTCGGCCAACCCCTACCACTACCACTAGTCCTAGGCCTCACATGAGCCCTAACCCTAACACTGACCGTGGGCCTCTGCCAACCACGAGCCCTTCACCTAACCCTACCTCGAGCACTACCCCTCGCCCTAGGCCTACGCCTAGCACTACCTCTGGTCCTACCCCTACCCCTGGCCCTACAGCTCCCCCTACCCATAGGCCCACCCCCATCCCTACCCCTGGCCACAGCTCCCACTCCTGGCCCTAAACCTACTCTGAGGTTTACCCCGACACCCACCCCTTGCCCTATGCCTACCCCAGCGCTATGCCTATCGCTTCCACTAGCCCTAGCTCGGGCCCTAGACCAACGCCCATGGCTCCCTCTAGTCCGAGACCTAGAACTTGCCCGTCGCTGACCAGTACACCTTGCCCTTGTTAGGGTTAGGGTTAGGGTTAGGGTTAGGGTTAGGGTTAGGGTTAGGGTTAGGGTTGGTGTTAGGTTTAGGGTAAGGGTTAGGGTTAGGGTTGGTGTTAGGTTTAGGGTTAGGTTTAGGGTTAGGGTTAGGGGTTAGGGTTAGGGTTAGTTTTAGGGTTAGGGTTAGGGTTAGGGTTAGGGTTAGGTTTTGGGTTAGGGTTAGGGTTAGTGTTATGGTTAGGGTTAGGGTTAGGGTTTAGGGTTAGGGTTAAGGTTAGGGTTGGTGTTAGGGTTAGGGTTAGGGTTAGGGTTAGGGTTGGTGTTAGGTTTAGGGTTAGGGTTAGGGTTAGGGTTAAAGTTAGGATTAGGGGTTAGGGTTAGGGTTAGGGTTAGGTTACCCCGAGCACTACTCCTCGCCCTAGGCTTACGCCTAGCACTACCTCTTGTCCTACCCCTACCCCTGGCACTACAGCTCCCCCTACCCATAGGCCCACCCCCATCCCTACCCCTAGCCACAAATCCCACTCCTGGTTTTAGGCCTACTCCGATGTTTACCTCGACACCCACCCCTTGCCCTATGCCTACCCCAGCGCTACGCCTATCGCAACCACTAGCCCTAGCTCGGGCCCTAGACCAACGCCCAGTGCTCATCTAGTCCGAGGCCTAGCACTTTCCCGTCGCCGACCAGTACACCTTGACCTACCGTTAGCCAGAGCACTAAGCTGTGTAATACGAAATCACCCTTACCAAACCCTAATCCAGTCCTACACCCGTTCCAAGTCCTAGGACTACCCGGAGCCCTCCGTGAGACCTACACCTAGCCCTCGGCCAACCCCTACTCCTACCACTAGTCCTAGGCCTAACATGAGCCCTAACCCTAACACTGCTCGTGGGCCTCTGCCAACCACTAGCCCTTCACCTAACCCTACCCTGAGCACTACTCCTCGACCTAGGCCTACGCCTAGCACTACCTGTGGTGCTACCCCTACCTCTGGCCCTACAGCTCCCCCTAACCATAGGCCCACCCCCATCCGTAACCCTAGCCACAGCTCGAACTCCTGGCACTAGGCCTACTCCGAGATTTACCCCGACACCTACCACTTGCCCTATGCCTACCCCTGCGCTACACCTATCGCTCCCACTAGCCCTAGCTCGAGCACTCGACCAAAGCCCATGGCTTATCTAGTCCGAGGCCTAGCACTTGCCTGTCGCCGACCAGTACACCTTGACCTACCTTAGCCAGAGCACTAAGCCGTGTCCTACGAAATCACCCTGGACCCACCCTTAGCCACACCCTAATCCAGCCCTACACCTGTTTCGAGTCCTAGGACTACCCGTATCCCTCCCGTGACACCTAACCTTAGCCCTCGGCTAACCCCTACCACTACCACTCGTCCTAGGCCTAACATGAGCCCTAACCCTAACACTGCTCGTTGGCCTCTGCCAACCACTAGCCCTTCACCTAACCCTACCCCGAGCACGACCCCTCGCCCTAGGCCTACGCCTAGCACTACCTCTGGTCCTACCACTACCCCTGGCCCTACAGCTCCCCCTACCCATAGGCCCACCCCCATCCCTACCCCTAGTCACAGTTCCCACTCCTGGCCCTAGGCCTACTCCGAGGTTCACCTCGACACCCACCCCTTACCCTATGCCTACCCCAGCTCTAAGACTACCGCTTCCACTAGCCCTAGCTCTGGCCCTAGACCTACGCCCATGGCTCCCTCTAGTCCGAGGCCTAGAACTTGCCCGTCGCTGAGCAGTACACCTTGCCCTTGTTAGGGTTAGGGTTAGGGTTAGGGTAGGGTTAGGGTTAGGGTTGGTGTTAGGTTTAGGGTTAGGTTTAGGGTTAGGGTTGGTGTTAGGTTTAGGGTTAGGTTTAGGGTTAGTGTTAGGGGTTAGGTTTAGGGTTAGTGTTAGGGTTAGGGTTAGGGTTAGGTTTTGGGTTAGGGTTAGGGTTAGTGTTATGGTTAGGGTTAGAGTTAGGGTTAGGGTTTAGGGTTAGAATTAGGGTTAGGGTTGGTGTTAGGGTTAGGGTTAGGGTTAGGGTTAGGGTTGGTGTTAGGTTTAGGGTTAGGGTTAGGGTTAGGGTTAAAGTTAGGATTAGGGGTTAGGGTTACGGTTAGGGTTAGGGTTAGGTTACCCCGAGAACTACCCCTCGCCCTAGGCCTACGCCTAGCACTACCTCTTGTCCTACCCCTACACCTGGCACTACAGCTCCCCCTATCATAGGCCCACCCCCATCCCTACCCCTAGCCACAAATCACACTCCTGGTCCTAGCCCTACTCCGATGTTTAACTCGACACCCACCCCTTGCCCTATGCCTACCCCAGCGCTACGCCTATCGCAACCACTAGCCCTAGCTCGGGCCCTAGACCAACGCCCAGTGCTCATCAAGTTTGAGGCCTAGCACTTTCCCGTCGCCGACCAGTACACCTTGAGCTACCTTAGCCAGAGCACTAAGCCATGTCCTATGAAATCACCCTGGAGCCACACTTAGCCACACCCTAATCCAGCCCTACACCCGTTCCGAGTCCTAGGACTACCCGGAGCCCTCCCGTGACACCTAACCTTAGCCCTCGGCTAACCCCTACCACTACCACTCGTCCTAGGTCTAACATGAGCCCTAACCCTAACATTGCTCATTGGCCTCTGCCAACCACTAGCCCTTCACCTAACCCTACCCCGAGCTCGACTCCTCGCCCTAGGCCTACGCCTAGAACTACCTCTGGTCCTACCACTATTCCTGGCCCTACAGCTCCCTCTACCCATAGGCCCACCCCCATCACTACCCCTAGTCACAGCTCCCACTCCTGGCCCTAGGACTACTCCAAGGTTCACCTCGACACCCACCCCTTGCCCTATGCCTACCCCAGCATTACGCCTACCGCTTCCACTAGCCCTAGCTCGGGCCCTAGACCAACGCCCATGGCTCCCTCTAGTCCGAGGCCTAGAACTTGCCCGTCGCTGACCAGTACACCTTGCCCTTGTTAGGTTTAGGGTTAGGGTTAGGGTTAGGGTTAGGGTTAGGGTTGGTGTTAGGGTTAGGGTTAGAGTTAGGATTGGTGTTAGGTTTAGGGTTAGGTTTAGGGTTAGGGTTAGGGGTTAGAGTTAGGGTTAGTGTTAGGGTTAGGGTTAGGGTTAGGGTTAGCGTTAGTGTTAGTGTTAGGTTTTGGGTTAGGGTTAGGGTTAGGGTAAGGGTTAGGGTTAGGGTTAGGGTTTAGGGTTAGAGTTAGGTTAGGGTTATGGTTAGGTTAGGGTTAGGGTTAGGGTTAGGGTTAGGTTACCCCGAGCACTACACCTGGCCCTAGGCCTACGCCTAGCACTACCTTGGTCCTACCCCTACCCCTGGCACTACAGCTCCCCCTACCCATAGGCCCACCCCCATCCCTACCCCTAGCCACAAATCCCACTCCTGGTTCTAGGTCTACTCCGAGGTTTACCCCAACACAAACACCTTGCCCTATGCCTACCCCAGTGCTACGCCTACCGCTCCCACTAGCCCTAGCTCGGGCCCTAGACCAACGCCCAGTGCTCCCTCTAGTCCGAGGCCTACCATTTGCCCGACGCCGACCAGTACACCTTGCCCTACCGTTAGCCAGAGCACTAACCCGTGTCCTACGAAATCACCCTGGACCCACCCTTACCAAACCCTAATCCAGCCCTACACCCGTTCCGAGTCCTAGGACTACCAGGAGCCCTCCCGTGACACCTACCCATAGCCCTCGGCCAACCCCTACCACTACCACTAGTCCTAGGCCTAACATGAGCCCTAACCCTAACACTGCCCGTGGGCCTCTACCAACCACTAGCCCTTCACCTAACCCTACCTCGAGCACTACCCCTCGCCCTAGGCCTACGCCTAGCACTACCTCTGGTCCTACCCCTACCCCTGGCCCTACAGCTCCCCCTACCCATAGGCCCACCCCCATCGCTATCCCTAGCCACAGCTCCCACTCCTGGCCCTAGGCCTACTCCGAGGTTTACCCCGACACCCACCCCTTGCCCTATGCCTACCCCAGCGCTACGCCTATCGCTTCCACTAGCCCTAGCTCGGGCCCTAGACCAACGCCCATGGCTCCCTCTAGTCCGAGACCTAGAACTTGCCCGTAGCTGACCAGTACACCTTGCCCTTGTTAGGGTTAGGGTTAGGGTTAGAGTTAGGGTTAGGGTTGGTGTTAGGTTTAGGGTAAGGGTTAGGGTTAGGGTTGGTGTTAGGTTTAGGGTTAGGTTTAGGGTTAGGGTTAGGGGTTAGGGTTAGGGTTAGTTTTAGGGTTAGGATTAGGGTTAGGGTTAGGGTTAGGTTTTGGGTTAGGGTTAGGGTTAGTGTTATGGTTAGGGTTAGGGTTTGGGTTTAGGGTTAGGGTTAGGGTTAGGGTTGGTGTTAGGGTTAGGATTAGGGTTAGGGTTAGGGTTGGTGTTAGGTTTAGGGTTAGGGTTAGGGTTAAAGTTAGGATTAGGTGTTAGGGTTAGGGTTAGGGTTAGGTTACCCCGAGCACTACTCCTCGCCCTAGGCCTACGCCTAGCACTACCTCTTGTCCTACCCCTACCCCTGGCACTACAGCTCCCCCTACTCATAGGCCCACCCCCATCCCTACCCCTAGCCACAAATCCCACTCCTGGTCCTAGGCCTACTCCGATGTTTACCTCGACACCCCCCCCTTGCCCTATGCCTACCCCAGCGCTACGTCTATCGCAACCACTAGCCCTAGCTTGGGCCCTAGACCAACGCCCAGTGCTCATCCAATCCGAGGCCTAGCACCAGCCCGTCGCCGACCAGTACACCTTGACCTACCTTAGCCAGAGCACTAAGCCATGTCCTATGAAATCACCCTGGAGCCACCCTTAGCCACACCCTAATCCAGCTCTACACCCGTTCCGAATCCTAGGACTACCCGGAGCCCTCCCGTGACACCTAAACTTAGCCCTCGGCTAACCCCTACCACTACCACTCGTCCTAGGCCTAACTTGAGCCCTAACCCTAACACTGCTTGTTGGCCTCTGCCAAACACTAGCCCTTCACCTAACCCTACCCCGAGCACGACCCCTCGCCCTAGGCCTACGCCTAGAACTACCTCTGGTCCTACCACTACCCCTGGCCCTACAGCTCCCCCTATCCATAGGCCCACCCCCATCACTACCCCTAGTCACAGCTCCCACTCCTGGCCCTAGGACAACTCCGAGGTTCACCTCGACACCCACCCCTTGCCCTATGCCTACCACAGCGTTACGCCTACCACTTCCACTAGCCCTAGCTCGGGCCCTAGACCAACGCCCATGGCTCCCTCTAGTCCGAGGCCTAGAACTTGCCCGTCGCTGACCAGTACACCTTGCCCTTGTTAGGTTTAGGGTTAGGGTTAGGGTTAGGGTTAGGGTTGGTGTTAGGGTTAAGGTTACGGTTAGCATTGGTGTTAGGTTTAGGGTTAGGTTTAGGGTTAGGGTTAGGGGTTAGAGTTAGGGATAGTGTTAGGGTTAGGGTTAGGGTTATGGTTAGGGTTAGCGTTAGGGTTAGGGTTAGGGTTAGGTTTTGGGTTAAGTTTAGGGTTAGGGTAAGGGTTAGGGTTAGGGTTAGGGTTTAGGGTTAGAGTTAGGTTAGGGTTAGGGTTAGGTTAGGGTTAGGGTTAGGGTTAGGGTTAGGTTACCCCGAGCACTACCCCTGGTCCTAGGCCTACGCCTAGCACTACCTTGGTCCTACCCCTACCCCTGGCACTACAGCTCCCCCTACCCATAGGCCCACCCCCATCCCTACCCCTAGCCACAAATCCCACTCCTGGTCCTAGGCCTACTCCGAGGTTTACCCCGACACAGACCCCTTGCCCTATGCCTACCCCAGTGCTACGCCTACCGCTCCCACTAGCCCTAGCTCGGGCCCTAGACCAACGCCCAGTGCTCCCTCTAGTCCGAGGCCTACCACGTGCCCGACGCCGCCCAGTACACCTTGCCCTACCGTCAGCCAGAGCACTAACCCGTGTCCTACGAAATCACCCTGGACCCACCCTTACCAAACCCTAATCCAGCCCTACACCCGTTCCGAGTCTTAGGACTACCAGGAGCCCTCCCGTGACACCTACCCATAGCCCTCGGCCACCCCTACCACTAACACTAGTCCTAGGCCTAACATGAGCCCTAACCCTAACACTGCCCGTGGGCCTCTGCCAACCACTAGCCCTTCACCTAACCCTACCCCGAGCCTTACCCCTCGCCCTAGGCCTACACCTAGCACTACCTCTGGTCCTACCCCTACCCCTGGCCCTACAGCTCCCCCTACCCATAGGCCCACCCCCATCCCTACCCCTAGCCACAGCTCCCACTCCTGGCCCTAGGCCTACTCCGAGGTTTACCCCGACACCCACCCCTTGCCCTATAACTACCCCAGCGCTACGCCTATCGCTTCCACTAGCCCTAGCTCGGGCCCTAGACAAACGCCCAGTGCTCATCTAGTCCGAGGCCTAGCACTTGCCCGTCGCCGACCAGTACACCTTGACCTACCTTAGCCAGAGCACTAAGCCGTGTCCTATGAAATCACCCTGGACCCATTCTTAGCCACACCCTAATCTAGCCCTACACCTGTTCCGAGTCCTAGGACTACACGGAGCCCTCCCGTGACACGTGACCTTAGCCCTCGGCTAACCCCTACCACTACCACTCGTCCTAGACCTAAAATGAGCCCTAAATCTAACACTGCACGTTGGCCTCTGCCAACCACTAGCCCTTCACCTAACCGTACCCCGAGCTCTACCCCTCGCCCGAGGCCTACGCCTAGCACTACCTCTGGTCCTACCCGTACCCCTGGCCTTACAGATCCCCCTACCCATTGGCCCACCCCCATCCCTACCCCTAGCCACAACTCCAACTCCTGGCCCAAAGCCTACTCCGAGGTTTACCCCGACACCCACCCCTTGCCCTATGCCTAACCAGTGCTACGCCTATCGCTCCAAATTGCCCTAGCTCGGGCCCTAAACCAACTCCCACTGCTCCCTCTAGTCGAGGCCTACCACTTGCCCGACGCCGACCAGTACACCTTGCCCTATCATTAGCCAGAGCACTAACTTGTGTCCTATGAAATCACCCTGGACCCACCCTTACCACACCCTAATTCAGCCCTACACCCATTCCGAGTCCTAGGACTACCCGGAGCCCTCTTGTGACACCTATCCCTAGCCCTCGGCCAACCACTACCACTACCACTAGTCCTAAGCCTAACATGAGCCCTAACCCTAACACTGCCCGTAGGCCTCTGCCAACCACTAGCCCTTCACCTAACCCTACCCCGAGCACTACCCCTTGCCCTAGGCCTACGCCTAGCACTACCTCTGGTCCTACCCCTACCCCGGTCCTACAGCTCCCCCTAGCCATAGGCCCACCCTCATCCCCACCCCTAGCCACAGCTCCAACTCCTGGCCCTAGGCCTACTCCGAAGTTTATTTCGACACCCACCCCTTGCCCTATGCCTACCCAGCGCTAAGCCTATCGCTTCCACTAGCCCTACCTCGGGCCCTAGACTAACACCCAGTGCAAATCTAGTCCGAGGCCTAGCACTTTCCTGTCACCGACCAGTACACCTTGACCTACCGTTAGCCAGAGCACTAAGCCGTGTCCTAAGAAATCACCCTGGACCCACCCTTAGCCACACCCTTATCAAGCCCTACATCCGTTCCGAGTCCTAGGACTACCCGGAGCCCTCCCGTGACACCTACCCCTAGCCCTCGGTTAACCCCTACCACTACCACTAGTCCTAGGCCTAACATGAGCCGTAAACCTAACACTGCTTGTGGGCCTCTGCCAACCACTAGCCCTTCACCTAACCCTACCCCGAGCACTACCACTCGCCCTAGGCCTACGCCTAGCACTACCTCTGGTCCTACCCCTACCCCTGGCCCTACAGCTCCCCCTAACCATACTCCCACCCCCATCCCTACCCCTAGCCACAACTCCAACTCCTGGCCCAAAGCCTATTCCGAGGTTTACCCCGACACCCACCCCTTGCTTTATGCCTACCCCAGTGCTACGCCTACCGCTCCCACTAGCCCTAGCTCGGGACCTAGACCAACGCCCACTGCTCCCTCTAGTCCGAGGCCTACCACTTGCCTG
Source organism: Rhinolophus hipposideros (assembly GCF_964194185.1). NCBI lineage: Eukaryota > Metazoa > Chordata > Mammalia > Chiroptera > Rhinolophidae > Rhinolophus > Rhinolophus hipposideros. The sequence goes on along the minus strand of NC_138051.1, from coordinate 34,237 downwards.
ACACCGACCAGTACACCTTGCTCTACTGTTAACCAGAACACTAACCCGTGTCCTACAAAATCACCCTGGACCCACCCTTACCACACCCTAATCCAGCCCTACACCCGTTCCGAGTCCTAGGAATACCCGGAGCCCTCCCTTGATACCTACCCCTAGCCCTCGGCCTACTCCTACCACTACCACTAGTCCTAATCCTAAAATGAGCCCTAACCTAACACTGCCCGTGGGCCTCTGCCAACCACTAGCCCTTCACCTAACCCTACCCCGAGCACTACCCCTCGCCCTAGGCCTACGCCTAGCACTACCTCTGGTCCTACCCCTACCCCTGGCCCTACAGCTCCCCCTATCCATAGGCCCACCCCCATCGCTACCCCTAGCCACAGCTCCAACTCCTGGCCCTAGGCCTACTCCGAGGTTTACACCGACACCCACCCCTTGCCCTATGCCTACCCCAGCGCTACGCGTATCGCTCCCACTAGCCCTACCTCAAGCCCTAGACCAACGCCCAGTGCTCATCTAGTCCGAGGCCTAGCACCAGCCCGTCGCCGACCAGTACACCTTGACCTACCGTTAGCCAGAGCAGTATGTTGTGTCCTTCGAAATCAACCTGGACCCACCCTTAGCCACACCCTAATCCAGCCCTACATCCGTTCCGAGTCCTAGGACTACCCGGAGCCCTTTCGTGACACCTACCCCTAGCCCTCGGCCATCCCCTACCACTACCACTAGTCCTAGGCCTAACATGAGCCCTAACCCTAACACTGCCCGTGTGCCTCTGCCAACCACTAGCCCTTCACCTAACCCTACCCCGAGCACTACCCCTCGCCCTAGGCCTACTCCTCGCACTACCTCTGGTCCTACCCCTTCCCCTGGCCCTACAGCTCCCCCTACCGATAGGCCCACCCCATCCCTACCCCTAGCCACAGCTCCCACTCCTGGCCCTAGGACTACTCCGAGGTTCACCTCGACACCCACCCCTTGCCCTATGCCTACCTCAGTGCTACGCCTACTGCTCCCACTAGCCCTAGCTCGGGCCCTAGACCAACGCGCATGGCTCCCTCTAGTCCGAGGCCTAGACCTTGCCCTTCGCTGACCAGTACACCTTGCCCTTGTTAGGGTTAGGGTTAGGGTTAGGGTTAGGGTTAGCGTTAGGGTTAGGGGTTTGGGTTAGGGTTAGGGTTAGGGTTAGGGTTAGGATTAGGGTTAAAGTTAGGGTTAGGGTTTAGGGTTAGGGTTAGGGTTAGGGTTAGGGTTAGGGTTGGTGTTAGGTTTAAATTTAGGGTTAGGGTTAGGGTTGGTTTTAGGGTTAGGTTTAGGGTTAGGGTTAGCTTACCCCGAATACTACCCCTCGCCCTAGGCCTACGCCTAGCACTACCTCTGGTCCTACCCCTACCCCTGGCCCTACAGCTTTCCCTACCCATAGGCCCACCCCCATCCCTACCCCTAGCCACAGCTCCCACCCCTGGCCCTAGGCCTACTCCGAGGTTTACCCCGACACCCACCCCTTGCCCTATGCCTACGCCAGTGCTACGCCTATAGCTTCCACTAGCCCTAGCTCGGGCCCTAGACCAACGCCCAGTGCTCATCTAGTCCGAGGCCTAGTACTTGCCCGTTGCCGACCACTACACCTTGACCTACCTTAGCCAGAGCACTAAGCCGTGTCCTATGAAATCACCCTGGACCCACCCTTAGCCACACCCTAATCCAGCCCTACACCTGTTCCGAGTCCTAGGACTACCCGGAGCCCTCCCGTGACACGTAACCTTAGCCCTCGGCTAACCCCTACCACTACCACTCGTCCTAGGCCTAACATGAGCCCTAACCCTAACACTGCTCGTTGGCCTCTGCCAACCACTAGCCTTTCACCTAATTCTACCCCGAGCACGACACCTCGCCCTAGGCCTACGCCTAGCACTACCTCTGGTCCTACCACTACCCCTGGCCCTACAGCTCCCCCTACCCATAGGCCCACCACCATCACTACCCCTAGTCACAGCTCCCACTCCTGGCTCTAGGCCTACTCCGAGGTTTACCTCGACACCCACCCCTTGCCCTATGCCTACCCCAGCGCTACGCCTACCGCTCCCACTAACCCTAGCTCGGGCCCTAGAGCAACGCCCATGTCTCCCCTAGTCCGAGGCCTAGAACTTGCCGGTCGCTAACCAGTACACCTTGCCCTTGTTAGGGTTTGGGTTAGGGTTAGGGTTAGGGTTAGGGTTAGGTTTTAGGGTTAGGGTTAGGGTTAGGTTTGGTGTTAGGGTTAGGGTTAGGGTTAAGGTTAGGGTTGGTGTTAGGTTTAGGGTTAGGGTTATGGTTAGGGGTAGGGTTAGGGGTTAGGGTTAGGGTTAGGTTACCCCGAGCACTACCCAGCGCCCTAGGCCTACGCCTAGCACTACCTCTGGTCCTACCCCTACACCTGGCCCTACAGCTCCCCCTACCCATAGGCACACCCAAATCCCCACCTTTAGCCACAGCTCCAACTCCTGGCCCTAGGCCTACTCCGAGGTTTAACCCGACACCCATCTTTTGCTCTATGCCTACCCCAGCGCTACGCCTATTGCTTACACTAGCCCTAGCTCGGGCCCTAGACCAACGCCCAGTGCTCATCTAGTCCGAGGACTAGCACTTGCCCGTCGCCGAACAGTACACCTACCGTTAGACAGAGCACTAACCCGTGTCCTACGAAATCACCCTGGACCCACCCTTAGCCACACCCTAATCCAGCCCTCCACCCGTTCTGAGTCCTAGGACTAGCCGGAGCCCTCCCGTGACACCTACCCCTAGTTCTCAGCCAACCCCTACCACTACCACTAGTCCTAGGCCTAACATGAGCCCTAACCCTAACACTTCCCGTGGGCCTTTGCCAACCACTAGCCCTAACCTAACCCTACCCCGAGCACTACCCCTCGCCCTAGGCCTACGCCTAGCACTACCTGTGGTCCTACCCCTACCGCTGGCCCTACAGCTCCCCCTACCCATAGGCCCACACCCATCCCTACCCCTAGCCACAGCTCCAACTCCTGGCCCTAGGCCTACTCCGAGGTTTACCCCGACACCCACCCCTTGCCCTATGCTTACCCCATCGCTACGCCTATCGCTTCCACTAGCCCTAGCTCGGGCCCTAGACCAACGCCCATGGCTCCCTCTAGTCCGAGGCCAAGAACTTGCCCGTCACTGACCAGTACACCTTGCCCTTGTTAGGGTTAGTGTTAGGGTTAGGGTTAGGGTTAGGGTTAGGGTTTAGGGTTAGATATAGGGTTATGGTTGGTGTTAGGGTTAGGGTTAGGGTTAGGGTTGTTGTTAGGTTTAGGGTTAGGTTTAGGGTTAGGGTTAGGGTTAGGGTTATGGTTTAGTGTTAGGGTTAGGGTTAGGGTTGGTGTTAGTGTAAGGGTTAGGGTTAGGGTTAGGGTTGGTGTTAAGTTTAGGGTTAGGGTTAGGGTTAGGGTTAGGGTTAGGGTTAGGGTCAGGGTTAGGGGTTAGGGTTAGGGTTAGGGTTAGGGTTAGGGTTAGGGTTAGGTTACCCCGAGCACTACCCCTCGCCCTAGGCCTACGCCTAGACTACCTCTGGTCCTACCCCTACCCCTGACACTTCAGTTCCCCCTACCCATAGGCCCAAACCGATCACTACCCCTAGCCACAAATCCCACTCCTGGTCCTAGGCCTACTCCGAGGTTTACCTCGACACCCACCCCTTGCTCTATGCCTACCCCAGCGATACGCCTATCGTAACCACTAGCCCTAGCTCGGGCTCTAGACCAAGCCCAGTGCTCATCTAGTCCGAGGACTAGCACTTGCCCGTCGCCGACCAGTACACCTTGATCGATCATTAGCTATAGCACTAAGCCGTGTCCTACGAAATCACTCTGGACCCACCCTCAGCCACACCCTAAACCAGCCCTACATCTGTTCCGAGTCCTAGGACTACCCGGAGCCCTCCCATGACACCTACCCAAGCTCTCGGCAATCCCCTACCACTACCACTAGTCCTAGATCTAACATGAGACCTAACCCTAACACTGCCCGTGGGCCTCTGCCAACCACTAGCCCTTCACCTAACCCTACCCCGAGCACTACCCCTCGCCCTAGGCCTACGCCTAGCACTACCTCAGGTCCTACCCTATCCCTGGCCCTACAGCTCCCCCTACCCATAGGCCCACCCAATTCCCTACCCCTAGCCACAACTCCAACTCCTGGCCCAAAGCCTACTCCGAGGTTTAACCTGACACACACCCCTTGCCCTATGCCTACCCCAGTGCCACGCCTACCGCTCCCACTAGCACTAGCTCGGGCCCTAGACCAACGCCCAGCGCTCCCTCTAGTCCAAGGCCTACCACTTACCCGACGCCGACCAGTACACCTTGCCTCTTTGTTAGCCAGAGCACTAACCCGTGTCCTATGAAATCACCCTGGACCCACACTTACCACACCCTAATCCAGCCCTACACCCGTTCCGAGTCCTAAGACTACCCGGAGCCCTCCCGTGACACCTATCTTTAGCCCTCGGCTAACCCCTACCACTACCACTCGTCCTAGGCCTAACATGAGCCCTAATCCTAACACTGATCGTTGGCCTTTGCCAAGAACTAGCCCTTCACCTAACCCTACCCCGAGCACGACCTCTTGCCCTAGGCCTCCGCCTAGCACTACCTCTGGTCCTACCACCACCCTTGGCCCTACAGCTCCCCTTACCATATGCCCACCCCCGTCCCTACCCCTAGCTACAGCTCCCACTCTTGGCCCTAGGCCTACTCCAAAGTTTACATCGACAACCACCCCTTGCCCTATGCCTACACCAGCGCTACGCCTACCGCTCCCACTAGCCCTAGCTCGGGCCCTAGACCAACGCCCATGGCGCCCTCTAGTCCGAGTCCTAGCACTTGCCTGTCGCTGACCAGTACACCTTGCCCTTGCTAGGGTTAGGGTTAGGGTTAGGGTTAGGGTTAGGGTTTAGGGTTAGGGTTAGTGTTAGTGTTGGTGTTAGGGTTAGGATTAGGGTTAGGGTTAGGGTTGGTGTTAGGTTTAGGGTTAGGTTTAGAGTTAGGGTTAGGGGTTAGGGTTAGGGTTAGGGTTAAGGTTAGGGTTAGGGTCAGGTTTTGGGTTAGGGTTAGGGTTAGGGTTAGGTTTAGGGTTTAGGGTTAGAGTTACGGTTAGGTTTGTTGTTAGGGTTAGGGTTAGGGTTAGGGTTAGGGTTGGTGTTAGGTTTAGGGTTAGGGTTAGGGTTAGGGTTAGGGTTAGGGGTTAGGGTTAGGGTTAGGGTTAGGGTTAGTGTTAGGGTTAGGGTTAGGGTTAGGTTACCCCGAGCACTACCCTTTGCCCTAGGCCTACGCCTAGCACTAACTTTGGTCCTACCACTACCCCTGGCCCTAAAGCTCCACCTACCCATAGGCCCACACCCATCCCTACCCCTAGTCACATTTCCCATTCCTGGCCCTAGGCCTACTCCAAGGTTCACCTCGACACCCACCCCTTGCCCTATGCCTACCCCAGCGCTACGCCTACCGCTTCCACTAGCCCTAGCTCGGGCCCTAGACCAACGCCCATGCCTCCCTCTAGTCCGAGGCCTAGAACTTGCCCGTCGCTGACCAGTACACCTTACCCTTGTTAGGGTTAGGGTTAGGATTAGGGTTAGGGTTAGGGTTAGGGTTGGTGTTAGGTTTAGGGTTAGGGTTAGGGTTAGGGTTAGGGTTAGGGTTAGGGGTTAGGGTTAGCGTTTGGGTTAGGGTTAGTGTTAGGGTTAGAATTAGGGTTAGGTTACCCTGAGCACTACCCCTCGCCCTAGGCCTACGCCTAGCACTACCTCTGGTCCTACCCCTACACCTGGCCCTACAGCTCCCCCTACCCATAGGCACACCCAAATACCTACCCCTAGCCAGAGCTCCAACTCCTGGCCCTAGGCCTAATCCGAGGTTTACCCCGACACCCATCCCTTGCCCTATGCCTACCCCAGCGTTACGCCTATCGCTTCCACTAGCCCTAGCTCAGGCCCTAGACCAACGCCCAGTGCTCATCTAGTCCGAGGCCGAGCACATGCCCGTCGCCGACGAGTACACCGTGACCTACCGTTAGCCAGAGCACTAAGCCGTGTCCTACGAAATCACCATGGACCGACACTTAGCCACACCCTAATCCAGCCCTACATCCGTTCGAGTCCTAGGACTACCCGGAGCCCTCCCGTGACACCTACCCCTAGCCCTCGACCATTCCCTACCACTACCACTAGTTTTAGGTCTAACATGAGCCCTAACCCTAACACTGCCCGTGGGCCTCTGCCAACCACAAGCCCTTCACCTAACCCTACGCCGAGCACTACCTTTCGCCCTAGGCCTACGCCTAGTACTACCTCTGGTCCTACCCCTATTCTGGCCCTACAGCTCCCCCTACCCATAGGTCCACCCCCATCCCTACTCCTAGCCACAGCTCCCACTACTCGTCCTAGGCCTACTCCGAGGTTTACCCCGACACCCACCCCTTGCCCTTTGCGACCGCAGCGCTACTCCTACCGCTCCCATTAGCCCTACCTTGGGCCCTAGACCAATGCCCAGTGCTCACTCTAGTCCGAGGCCTAGCACTTGCCCGTCGCCGACCAGTACACCTTGCCCTACCTTTAGCCAGTGCACTAAACCGTGTCCCACGAAGTCACCCTGGACCCACCCTTAGCCACACCCTAATCCAGCCCTACATCTGTTCCGAGTCCTAGGACTACCCGGACCCCTCCCGTGACACCTAACATTAGCCCT